>NC_068363.1:38230687-38530687 GCF_020536995.1 Dreissena polymorpha
CCTGAAAAAATAATGTGAGTTAATGAGTGACGAATTCCTTTTAAATCGTATTTACTTCTTTTGTTTAACGAATTCAGAAACCGTTTTGTAGCTATACTTCAACGTTACAAAATATTTAGTCCGACGTCACCAACCAAACAAAAGCATTGTAATGCTTGAGCTTTGATCTTTTTGTTGATTATTTTAAATTATTATATAAGTTCCTAAGTGAAAACAATGTTTAAATTCATGTATCTTAATTCCTCCAGATTACCTATGCGACTTGCCCCCTCCCGTATGGTACGCAATATTCAAGGAGTAGTAATGTCATACGCAAAGGTCCGATATGCAGCACGCACACATGTTTTTGTTTCGTCAGCATAAGTTAAAATAAAAATTGCAATTTTCCACTTTATTCAATTTAGACAGCTATAAACTCCGCTAATCGATAATTGCATATACCCTTAATGCTGATGGAACTGATCGATGGAAAACATACGATTGATATCGGGTCTTGCCTGTCTTTTCTCATCAGAAAAGACTTCAAGCCTTAGTGAATTAACACTGTTCTAACTTTACGGTTCGTTATAATGTGTTATTCATATACCTATTAACAGGACTACAATGCCCTTGTTAGCATATTTGTGAGTTCTTTCTTGCTGTAAGTGTATGCGTATATATGCATAATTATATTATTTAGCATAACATCAAAATACCGTTTTTATGTAACGGTTGCTACCACATAATGCTTAAAATGTATACAGGTATACACGTATTAAACATTGATAAAAGATCACGTACGGAATAGTTCACTGTTTTACTGTTGTTTTAAAATGTTTAAATGAAAATAATCTGCGTTAAACAGTATGCATCACATAGCGTAAAATTAAGGCTGCACGCACGGTCAGAATACCCCAGTATACAATACCATAGAAAGATGAGCAGGTTAGTATCATCTATGTGACTGTTTCGTTTTAAGGTAAACGTTGTCCATTCGATCCGATCTGGTCAAACTTATATACTTCAACTCAGAACAATTTATCATGTAACGGGCAATTTTTTTCATACAATTTACCCTATATGCTATGTGAAGAGTCTCCACTCTGAAAGCACGCAATGACAGAATGAGAATCGGGACTTGGTTTGTCGTTTAACATTGTAATCATGTTGACAACAGTTGTGTAATACACCATAGGTTTAAAAACAAGGAATCTACAGCCTCATTTTACAATTCACAAACATTTACCTGATCTTTGATGTTTTAAGATGTCCGGCATGTTAAATGCTCCTTAATTTCACGTTTCACTAGTTTAATCGCGACAACCTATATATATATGAAAGGTAATCAAAACTTTAAGCAGTACACATTTCAGGACATACACCTACTTTCATGAAATCTGAATTTTATCATGCTTGATATTGCATGACTTCAGCGGTATTTGCATACAAGCGGGTTATAGATAACAGTCATATACAAGCGGGTTAAAGATAAGTCATATACAAGCGGGTTAAAGTTATGTGTGATTTCAGTGTCCCACCTACGTGCACATAAATACGTATATATAGCTGTAAACAAGCTCTTGTAAATGAGTTACGACAAGTGAGTTCAGACGGAAGAATTAAGGACACCGCCATTATTGTCGAATGGATTTTTATTAATTTTTGTACTAGGTTTTGGTGAAAAGTAATTTTAAAGTCAATATATATTCGGCTAAGTCTCACTCAAGTGCACTTATCGATGTCCATGGTGTTTCAGAGGCCTTGATACGGTTCAAAATGTTAGTATTGAGCCACTTTTGCTTGTGTTCACAATTTTAATATGCCATTTATTGTTTAACATTTTATTAGATGCAATTAATTGATCATATGTGTAAACATAAGATAAACACACTAGCTATGCCAAACTGCCGTGTCTTTGATTACAATTTTAAATTTTTGCATCGTATACAATATATCTAGAGCATTTTAACACACAATTTGCATGTTTATTCTTGTGAGAAGTTCATTTCAATAGTGTTGTCATCAAAAATCATTGCATTTTCGGAGTGCGTCCTTAATATGAAACTAGATACGAGCCTATAAAAAAATCCCATTACAATATATCAGGTTCCTATAAATATCGTTTGTAAAAGCACGATTTGTCAGTTAAAAGTGTATAATTAAAGCGGGTATATACGATTTTTTATATGTGTTAAATTGTAATATATTGATAAAATATGTTACAATAACCATATATAGGCAAGAACAATTATACATTAAAGCCGAATTTCATAAAATGCAGCAAAGACAAATTAGCGCCCCGAGCCGATTGTGACGTACATATTTTCCTACAATAACAGAAGCATTCATCTTTGTATTAGGATCAGAGTTAGTGTTCGTGTGTCGTATGAATAGATATCGTTGCAGGAATTCAAATAAACCGTTAAACTAAGTTTAGATTCACATCGTACATGTATGGTATACATGCTGGCGAATTCGGCTGTACAGCCGTTTTCAATTTCAGAATTAAATATCTGGCTTATTTCGCATTTTTCGACACATGTTCTTCTTAACTTTTATTTTTATTTATATTGAAATATATATATAATAAGTTTTTACAAATTTTATATAAATTCATAAATATTTGACAAATCGTATATACCCGCTTTAAATAAATAAACAACAGTTAGTTTTACTTACATAGAATATCATTTTTCTGCCATGCGATCATATTGCCAAAATATGCAACGTAATTTTTACAAATAAGCTTCATAGATATATATATATATATATATATATATATATATATATATATATATATATATATATATATATATATATATATATATATATATATATATATATATATATATATATATATATATATATATATATTAATTACATCAAATAAAGGAGAGAAACATATTTATTTCATGTATACATGTGTGCAAATACAACCAAAATACAGCAGCATGTTGTAATTATAAACCAAAATTAATGTACGTAATTTGAAACGGTATTCTGGTTCATGCGTAATAAGGTCTTTGTGTAATAACTGTCAAAACTGCACCCTTTATTGCGACGACGGAAAAATGAAAGACTGGAATGAGATAGAAAACGATGCATATTGCATTTTCAATGACGCAAACTAGACAAGAATAGAAATCTGTATCATCAAATTTAACATCCAGAACCACCATATCAATTTCAGTGGATTTCGTGTCAAGCAGGGAGAAGGACAGACTACCATAGCCAAGGCTCCAGTATAAGATTTTCGGGGCCTGATTCGAACGTCCAAAACATAACACGCGGGTTAAAAATTGCTGATATAATTTTGTTCTAATCGCAGAAGAGCTATTTAATTTTGAATTTGATAAAATCTGGCTTATGGCGTCGCAGTTTGTGCAGGAAAATTGTCTTGCTCAAATTTGTCAAAATAAAATATCAGGACTGGGGACCGTTTTGAAGCCATGGCACCGGTTTTGACCTAGTAGATATTGGCAACGACTCGTTGATATCGACGGCCTCTGAAGTTTAACCATTGGATGTGATCAGTGTTAATGTCGATATCAACACAGCGCAGAAGAGTAACATCTTAGACATCTGAACCAAAACAAACGTTTAATACAAATACAACAGAAATATTTTGCCTTGGAAAACTATGAAGCAAGGTTCACTTAAAGAAACAATGCATGCAATAGAAATAGTAGGTTACGTTCTTTGTCACATAGGCCTCGTTTAAATAAACAGTTAGACATTTAATCCCAACCGTACCGTTTTCGGAACAATTTTAGCGATGTATGTTTCCTTACCGATTAGTATCGATTCCATTATTATATTTTGCTGCAACATTCTTGTTTATTTTTCCTAAGTGAGAATATTCATTTTTTACATACGTGTCAAGTTTCGGTTTAACAACCGCAAATAGTCCCCTTTAATGTAAAACTGTAATTTATATTTTCATGTAATTTTCTTTTTAATTTGTACTCGGTTTCTATGATGTTATTGTCGTTTTTCACTTACTATATTAATTTACTACCATATTTGTGAAATTGTGAACATACATTTGGACATGAACCGAACCATGTTGATCTATTCATATCGCAAGCATATAGTAGCTGATCAAAGTTGAGGTATAAAATAACTTTCATTACACGGTCTGTTCAACGCCGTTCTCATCCTGCTATCAAATTACCATCGCAACGGGTCAAAACGGTTATTTCCAACATAAAAATGTATATTAAACGCGTAAACTGTGATTAAATGTCTTATACCGTACTTTAAAAGTTTGTATCACTGTTTCGGGTTTGCCGGCTACCCATGCATGCAGCGTCGCTTGGTTGTATTTACGAACGGCTACATACGAACTTCCCTTTCTTTTGAAATAGACAACATTCCAATAGTAAGTTAGATATTTAAGCGGACGTAAGTGATACATGTGTTAATGATATGGCGAAGAAGGAAGTTACATGCGTGTAAAATCTGTAGTTGCACATTTTAATATGAAGTATACCGGTAGCTTGTACAAAATCAAATCTAGTATGTGAAGTTTAAATAAGGTGACTGATATAGTTGATGTAAAACTTGCAACTTCACTATACCTCTGTGCTATTCTTCAGTTTAAGGTATGATGTAGCAGCGTGTAAACTATAAAAAGATTGTATGCTTCCGAAGGAGGGCAAGTAGTAATCGCAACATCCGTCCGTTCGTCCTTCTTTCCGTGTTTAACCCATTTATGCCTAGCGTCTAGAAAAAGGGCATTGGCAAACAGCGTAGACCCAGATGAGACGCCGCATGATGCGGCGTCTCATCAGGGTCTGCGCTGCTTGCTTAAAGTAATTTCTGTAAGAAATATGCTAAATATAGAAATAAATATACAAGACATCCCTAATTTTGGAAATAAATTTCATCCAATTTAGAAGGATGGGAGAGTCCACTAGGCATAAATGGGTTAATTCTGCCCCGCTTCTTGTGCGGAGCATACCTTTGGAAGTATTGACGGCGTTAAATTAAAACTTCATATATTGATAGGGCTCATTGGGTCATTGTCGACCTGAAATAGCTTGAAGTCACCCGGGGTTGACTAGAAGCTGATTCATGTCACCCTGGGGTGACTTCAAGCCGATTCTAGTCACCCGGTCGGCTTGAAGTCACCCCAGGGTGACATGAATCGACTTGAAGTCACCCTAGGGTGACAAGAATCCGCTTCTAGTCACCCCCGGGTGACTTCAAGCCATTTCAGGTCGACAATGACCCAATGAACATTGATAGGGGGCATATTTGTCACCTCTCGTTCAGAGCATAACTCCCTGAGTATTGAATGCATTAAACTAAAACTTGGTTCATTGATAGAGGACTTTGAGAGGAAGTGCAAAATAAAAGAAAAACATCAGTTATCAGTATTTTTGGATGTATTGCCTTTGTATATTTTTTTGATATGTCTGTTTCTTGTAAACTGCATAACTTAAGTTTAATGACAATTCATACTGTATTTTTTAGGTGCAAACCATAACTTAAAAGATATCGAATGGATTAAGATGAAACTGCAGTTATTGATAGAGGGTTTGATATTAAAAGTAACATAACTGTGTTATCAGTATTAAAAAAGTTATTGTCGGTTGTTAATTTTCCTGTGCACTATAATTCCACAGGCATTGAAGATATTAAGACAAAACATTACAGCTCTAGAGAAAATATAGAAGATAAGTTTGGCGTGCAAGAGTTGTGGCATGGTGAAGCATTTGAAAGGAAATCGATGTATTTTGCCTGTATGACACATGAGCACATTTTCACCCGATTTATTCGCTAACGACATCAAATGATTGCGTTCAACATACCGCACGCTTAAACAGACTGGCTTCTTGCAGATCTAATAAATTATTGTGTATTTTTCCAAAACAGATGGAGCCAATTCAAAGGAGGTGGAGCTAAGGACATGAGGTAGCGCCAATGCACGATGTATGAATCATCACATGACTTACATTTGATAGATAATATTCCTTTTCATTAATATTTTATTATTTGAACTGTAATACGCAAACCCAAATCTATACGGATTATATACACAGACTATCAAACAAGATGCAAATATGTAAATATTAGTAACCAACTCAATTAAGAAGTCAGTAACCTTAATAAAAAATTGTTAGATATAAAACAAAAATATTAAATACTCATTATCCAATCACTAAATTATAAAAAAATATTTGTTCTACGACATACAGTGAGATAATTCACGACATAATTAAATGATGCTACAACTGTTTGAAAAGATGAATTGTTTCGCCCAATCAAATGAAAACAATTAGGCTAAACTATGTCGTTTATTCCCACTAACATATCCAAATAATTAGGATAGCTCGTCTTTAATCGTTTGTTATTATACTCAATTTACTTTCCTAATGTATAGTACATTCAATGACAGAAATCTTCACAATCTCTTTGCCACACATGTTTCATCATAATTATGTAGATATACTTTATGGATTAAATTTCATTATGATCGAATACAGACAACATAACAAACACTCAACCTGAATTACCACAAAAACGTGTATGGTCGGAATCGAAAATTAAATAGCTCAAAATGTGCATTGGCGCAATCTCCTGTCATAAGCGTCACCTACTTGGCATCTTACTCCATATCTTTTGGGAAAATGCAACATTATTTATAAAATCGACAAGAGGCCAATATTTGTGTGTATGTTAAGCGATTTTTTAAGGCTGCAAAGTGTCTCGTCACACAGGCAAATTACATGGATATCCTATTAAAAACTTCACCATGTCACAACTTATTAAGGTCTTCACGTTTCCAATTGGGTTGTTACTAGTATTATATGTTTCTGTACACATGTGGATGAATAAATCTTCACTGAATTGAACTTTGTTGCCCGATTTTTTTTTTTCAAATAAAACTTAATATGTTGAAATACGATATAAAACCTTATCATCCTGACAAATTATCCGTGGACATTCAAAACATACCGGTACGTTCCTTAGCGTCAACTCGGAAATAGCATGGACTCATTTATTAATGCATCGCAAAAAGAGGTGGCGCCATTGATTTATGGCCGTTATGATAACATAAGACTTTGTAAGAGTTGCAAAGGACGGATCTATTTATATAGTATTTGCCGTTTGTTTTATGTTATGAGCAGAACATATTTATGTGTATATTACCGGTATCGATTGTTACCAACATTCTACTATCAATAGAAGACATGGACATTTCTGCCAGTCCATAAATACATACAACTTGTTTGTTTTTCCCTTCATTGAAATTCAAGATCACACTTTGGGTCAAAATGTTCATTTCATCTTATTAAGGTACTAACGCTACAATAAGCTCAACGTTACGATCAAAATATCAAATGTCGCCAATCGTTCTTCATTGTCAAGTTTGTCATTCGGTACCCCTCGCAGATTATAAATTATCCTTATCCGACGTTTGACGGAAATGGCCGAGATTGTGCGATTGAGTGTTTGTGTGAGTTGTTGAGTGTCGTATTATGGCCCTATTCCACTACGAAAACAAGTCCGCGATTCGCTACGATTTCTCACATTTATTGAATCGGGAAGACTCGTGACAGTCTGCGATTCAGTTACGACAGTGGTACGATTGAGTTACGAGTAATTTGCAAAATATTAATGAATGAAAACGACGTAAAATGTTTGTACAATTCAATGACGTCACTAAATAGTGAACTTTGTACTAAGAAGGGCGGAGTATTGAAAAATATAGTTCCCGTCCAAAAGCTTGAAGCAATCAATCAGAATCGTGTAAGAATAGAAATAATATTTTTCTATGATGGCTTGTTGTCGAATAACCCACAGTAAGGAGTATAGATTCGTGTTATCAAAGCACTCGTGCTCCGCATTCGTGATTTAATTCCTACGCATCTATACTCCTAACTGTGGGTTATTCGACAACAAAACATGATGGAAAAATATTATTTCTTTATCATTCTTTACAAAATCGTAACTGTTTCGTAACTAAATCGCCAGAATCTTAGCAGGCTCGCAACTCAATCGAGGTGAACTATTGAGAGTCTTGACAAAGTCGTAGCTGATTCGTAGACAGATCACGTGATCACCGATTCCCCGATTGAGTCACGAATTACCTAAGATTCCATTACGACGCCCAAGAACGCACTACGACACTGCTACGAGTCAACTGCGATTAAATTCAGTCTTGGAGGTCTTGGTCAAATTTTAAACACGTTTAAAAACTGGCCGCGATTTTTTGGGAGCTCACGACTCGCCCGCGACTAGCTACGAACGAGTTAGGACCTTCGCCGATTGAGTTACGAATGTCCCCGACCTCAGAATATTGGAAATCGGGACAAATCGTGGGGAATCGGGTCGTAGTGGAATACCCCTATTATGCGTCGCGATGATTGTCGGGTGTCGACCTCGACTGCAATATCGCGAAACCGAATCTGTATTTAACAGAACAAATGTCGGTTAACTAAATTACCCAATGGAAAGTATCTTATTTTCCCCAAGCTCAATGGATCATATGATAATGACTCTACTCATGTTTTACATATTGTGGGATTTTATTTGCGTTAGAAGTTTTGACATTTAATAAAACCAGCGTGTCCACGTTGTTAAATTACAGTGTGCATGCCATTGGTGTAACCCACTGGAAGGCCTGATTTTCAAAGCACAAAGTATTTACTTTGTTATCACATATAAATGCATTTCCATTGTTGCACTGTTTGCGCCTTACACAATCGAGTCGTGTTATGAGAAAACTTGGCATAATGCATGTGCGTAAAGTGTACTCTTAGATTAGCCCGTGCAGTCCCCACAGGCTAATCAGGGAAGACACTTTTCGCTTTTATGACATTTTTCATTAAAATTAAGTCTCTTCTTAGCAAAAATCCAATTAAGGCAGACAGTGTCGTCCCTGATTAGCCTGTGCGGACTGCACAGGCTAATCTGGGATGACACATTACGCACATGCATTATGCACAGTTTTCTCAGAACGCGACCCAATTTATAACTTGTCATTGCATTACTATATTTCGCTACATGTAAGCCAGGGTTTTCATTAGGATTCTTGTTAGCAGGCTTTTGAGTTATTTGAGGAGGCCAACCTGCTAGGGGGGTCCGGGCATGCCCCCCGGAAATTTTTTGTAATAAAGGTGCCAAATCGTGGCTTCTGAGCGATTTTGGGCACATATTTTACATGATTTTCCTCAGTTAAAATAGAGGATATTAATGTGAATTTTTAAGTCCTCATGTTACATAAACTCTCAGGGGTGTCAATTGTCCCAAATTTGAAATCCTGAAAATAAAATCTGGGTGCCGATAGGGCCCATGGTAGGTTTAGGGCACACCCTGGACAGGGGTCCGTGGGGCCAGAGGCCCCCGGAAGCACCTGCAATTTAGCTTATTTGAAACAAAGAAATCGCTTCTCCTGAGCTTTAAGACACCTGTATTTTAAAGAGATTCAAAACAGAAAAAATACTTTGGCTAGCAAATATCATAATCTATTTCTCTAAATTGTCATGTAGATGCATGGGTCTGAGGTGGAATGTCCCCGTCGGGTGCGAAGGGCCCGGGCCCTAGCTTAATGTATAATTTCTGTGCAGTACATAACATGCATTCTTTACAGTATTAATGAAAATCAGTTAAACAAACACTGGAAATTTTAACATTTTAATAAGTTGTAACTTCCAATAATGACAATGACATTTCAAAATATATAACTAAACCAATTTAAATGACTAGTCCACAAGTAGTTATTGCAAATAAGAAGAAGCAGTACAAACTGTAAACATCTTTATCACCTGTCAAACCAGGGGTGGCGAAATCAAATGTCCGAGTTGCCCGAGTCGTACATTTGCTTGACCGGGCAACTGATTTTTTTCAATTAAGTTGTCCGTGGACAACCAGTCGGGTTGAGAAATACAAAAAAATAGATTGTATTAAAGCCGTTATTAAGTTTTACAAAACCGGATGTTGACACCCGATAACATTGTCAGTGCTATTTGCGGAGCAATCAAGCTAAAATATGGGCACTCTCCTGCGCAGTGGTCTCGCTTATTCTATAAGCATGATAAGAGACCAGGAGGCTAGTATGCCGCATTTTCAACATTCGGCCCGTCTGTTTAATAGGCAGTGTACAGACTGATTTGCTCGTTCATTCCGTACCTAAATGTTGAACGTTCGTCTTAAATTTAAAAATGCATTATTTATACCAGAGGGGAGGTATAAAACCCGGAACTGTCCGGAAAAACCCAGAGTGTGTCACATCGCTCCTACCTAACTAATTTTCTAGACTCACAAACGTCGGGACGTTGGGACGTGAAAAGCCGATAGCCGAGACGGATTACGTACAGTTCCGTTGATTGGGTAAAGTATTCCGTTTGAATCAACTACAATTTATATTAAAGTTGAACAAAGACGGTAAAATAGTCATTATGTATAAAAACATATATTTAATGTATAATTTGAACATTACATTTTCCGGCTTATTTCATCTGCAAAAATGAAAATTATATATTAAAATACTGTTTTAAAACACCGCTGTGCTTTTAACCGAGTTGAATGGTAGAACTCACTACATACAATTACGACTGACTTATAACATCATAACGTATTTTCAGGTGAGCTTATGAAGCAATATTATACATTTAAAGCAAAATCACACTACTTCCTGAAGTACAACTTACTCGCGTGTGCTTGATTGGTTTTCCAATTTTATAATTCAAACCCGAAACTAAAAAAGACAGGAAGAAAATTAATTGAAATTCAACTGACACGGATGTAAAGACCGGAATATTATGTTGAGATAAAACACCAAATAACACGTAAACAGGAAAAAAATAGTTTTCCCTGACAAAGAAGAAAACTTGAACAATTGATGATATGATACGACACAATTGGACAGGAAGAAAATTCATTCAAATCCAACTGACATGGATGTAAAGACCGGAAGATTATGTTGAGATGATCATATGATACGACACAATTGGACGCGTTTGGCCAATCCGAAAGCAATGGCGTAAATATTGAGCGAAGATATTTGGTAAACAAAATAATTATGTCAGCAATATATTTCGGCGTTTTACTAACAATATCCCGCTTATAAATCCGATTGTGTACGCAAATATAAACACGTATAATGTTTCAAGACACTTCATTTTTATACTTTGTTAATCAGTGCTTGCTAGTCTTCCTAATGCTTCATTTCTTATCAATGGCGTTGATACCATTTTTAAAATGCTGTAATACGTGTTAACCATGTAACAAACAACCCAAAACGTTATAACATAATACTACTGTTCTGAATGGTTTGATATAATGCAACCTTTGTGTCATAAACGCCTCATGATATTGTGAATAACCAGGATGACTGACCAAAAAGGTCAAAACACAAAATGCATTTGCAAAATGTGAACTCCGTTTGCCTGATGACAGGTTATCAACAACTATGCGGGTTTTGCAAGTCTATTATTTTAATAAAATACTTTTAAATACTGTTGCTCACAAAGATACAGGGCAGCGTATACATACAAGTAGTATTTAAAGACGAATGTGCTGTTCATGTATAACTTGGTTTGAATAAATATAAGAAAATAAAAATGTCAAAACAAAAGCTAAATGGAAGAAGTTCAGGATTTATTTCGTTATTTCATTTAAAAACTTGTACTTTCGTAGTAATGGCAGTCAACATAGTTTTGAAAATTAACCTGGAGATATGGTATGTGTTTGTCTTGTGTTAAACTTATTTTATTTACAACTTATTTTATGTGTTGTTTTTAAACGTGTATTCAAAAACAAACCATGCAAAATACGAAATTTGATATTGATCAAGTGTTACATTAATAGTTGTAATTGTATAGGTTAATAACATTTAAATGATGTGTCAATATTATATTCATGTTATTATCAAAATATGCTATGACGTAACGTCAAAAAGTCCGTCCATCCAGAAAATTGCTCATGTGATGTACATGTTTTCTTAATAAAATTTTAATTTTTTAACATAGCGTCATGATAATTATATCAAACGAATCAGCTGAAAAATGCGCATTTCACAATATATAATACAAAAAAACCCAGATATACCGACATTTAAGGAAAACCTATGCTTAAGTGATTATAAAAGCTATATTATTTTTTCCATATTAATTATAATGGTATCCTAGTAGAGAGGTTCTCTAAGGTTTGTAAAACATGCAACAATAATGTTTTACAATATCAAATTAGCACTCTTGCAACATGTTAGCGTCCAAAGTTTTATGATTTCTAATGCCTAATTATGTTTTGCGTAAAATTCGGAAAAGATAAAAGTAATTATAAAAGCAATATTTTCTACCGACTTGAATTAAAATAATATCGTTGTGAAGGAAAATTTATGACGTTCCTAAAATATGCAAAAGAATTTTTTCAATATCAGATGAGCGCTGTAGGTTGGTATAAGTTGTTTGATTTCCCTACCAAGTTATGACATTTTCTGTTTTAAAGGTACAGTTTTAAAGCGTAAAATTGTTTCCGGTAACCCGACCCTACGTTTTTTTTCCTTGCCGACCCTAAAATTTAGTTTGGAGTATTTAAAGTCGATTTTCGTGCAACACGTTTTTCTTTCGACATTACCACTTTACATGCATATATAAGGGATATAAGACATCCGGATAAAAACCCTCCCGTCAATTTCATAGGGGCGGACATAAGCTCTCCCGGCTTTTATTCGGAAATTTAAATATCGCTTACCGTTAAACTGAAATAATGACCCTTGGATTATTTTTTCAATATACTTAGTATAAGAATAATTTCTTGTGAACGCATCTCCTTTTATAATTTCAACGGATTTTCATTTATACTCATGGACAGTCTTCAGGGCGACATGCAGATGTACGTTAATGTTAAAATTAAAAAAAAATAAAATTAAATTAAAAATTTTCATAAAGCACCACACTCGTGTCACTTATATTCAACGTTCTGAATGCCCAAATAACGATCGTTTGGTCACGCTTTGGTCAAGATTTGTGCCCGCCTCCGCCCCTCCCCTGTGATAACCCCACCAATTTAATGTAAAACTTAAGCGGTGGTATGCATGCGCGATAAGGATCTTCATCCTGCTTTGTCCCCACGACATAAAATGTCACATTTTCACGAGACTGAAACTTATTTTTCTCAATTTCTCTTGTATACACGGAAAAAGGATATATTATGTTTTATTCACATCAAATCCTGTTCATTGTACATTAATCCATCATTACAGGTTGTTGTGTTCGTTATCGGTTCAAACGACATCGGCACAAAGACCCCGGTAATTGGGCAATGTTTTACACGTGTTGTGCATGACGTAAATTACATTAGCTGAGGTTTCTTTAATCTTAATTGCTGTTTTCCACATGTTACATTTAAGGGACTTGTGATATCGTCGAAGACATATAAACTTACTTATCTTCATTTTTACTATCGGTTACAAGTACCATCTTGGAAGTATAGTTGACTCAATAAATAATACAACTCCAAACAGAGGTGGCGCTAGAGATAACCGAACGTGATATGAAGCTCCGTGTTTTCATCAATAATAACGAAAAGAGGGCAATACAAGTAATTTACGCAAATATAATTAGATAACGCGTCTGTCAGGATTGTACAAAATATCGTCATTCTATCATAATGTACGATTATTTTGGAAACACACACAATAGGGTTTTGAAAATTCTAATAAGATACATCGCTTCATATAACGTTAAGCGAATTATGCTGATGAATGTACGCTGTTTAATAATTGTGCATTATGGATGAACTAACAGATTCGAGTCCAATATCAATTATAAATAACGTTAATATCAAGTTGCATCTGCATGAAGTTATTGTATCGTCAAAACAAGGCCGGTCATTTTAGGCATGTGGCAAATTGCAATTTAATTAGACACACGACAAAAAACACGACACACACTGGGGTCAGCGCATTAACATGGCCAATGCAAAGCAATGCATTGCCTAAGGTTTAGACACGGTTTAAGGGCGCCGAAACATTACACTTTGCCAAAAGAAAAAAAAAACATTCAACAGCAAAACACTTATTAACCTAATTGCATGACAATTTCAATCAAACTACAATAAAAGAGAATACGCTTAATTTGATTAAACTATTCAACTACACAATGGTTGTATGTTCACCAGAGCAACATAACTGTAACTTTCTAAGGCACCATGAAATAAAACAAAACAACGTCGCATGTTTTTAATAAAATAATAAGTTAACTCCAGAAATATGATCATGAAGGAA
Source organism: Dreissena polymorpha (assembly GCF_020536995.1). Lineage (NCBI taxonomy): Eukaryota > Metazoa > Mollusca > Bivalvia > Myida > Dreissenidae > Dreissena > Dreissena polymorpha. The sequence goes on from NC_068363.1 coordinate 38,244,906, forward strand.
AATAGTCAAACCACCCGCTGTCATTTCCTTATTGCTCTCACGACAACAAAAGCCATCATATATACTATTTACCCTCAATATAATATATAAATCAAAATCATTCGTAGGCACTTATCAGGATCCTCTTTACAAAGGTACCATTATAATTAATATCGAATTAATAAAACTGTTTCCTCTAAACCACTTTTACCTTTTCCGGGTTTTCCATTAGGCATTTTTTGTGTTCGAAAAAAAACCTAAAAGTAGACCGACTTTGACCGCGATTTACAGACCGACCCCGACCCTGCCATACAATATGTCAACATCGTTAGAAGCTTTGGAGGCTCTTCTTTCCAACGGTACCATTATAATTCATATCGGACGAATAATAATGCATTTATAACCATTTTTACCTTTTCCGGGTTTTACCTAAAAGACTTCCGGGTTTTCCGGACATTTCCGGGTTTATACCTTCCCATACCAAATGTTGGCTTAATTTTAGCATCATTTTTTTCTCATGTTATTTCATACAAATTCGAGCATTGCCGGATAGTTAAATTGCATATGGAAATGGCTGTCATAAAAATTCAGAAGTGTTTGTCGGATTACACATTTACTTATGCTCATTTGAGAATAAAACAAAACGTTTACAGTTGTGTGTAATTAATTTAACGAGTCTTTGTTAAAACGCTCAACGTGATGCAAAAATGTTTTGACAATATTACGCATGAAATGCACAATTTCCACGAGGATAACACCGTTGCCATCATCAGTTTTTTTTAAACTGGCCACTATTTTATCTGATTAGAATAATACATGTGTAGGTATAACAATAAATGCGTTTATAATTTATATAAATATTAAGTTTAACGGACAAGTGTAGTTCAGCAACGGACAAATTAAATTTCCTAAATTGTTGTCCGTGGACAACTATAGTTTTTTTGAGATTTCGCCACTCTTGCAAACAATAACATTCAATATAATTAACCTCTACTTAACACGATCCCATTTTACCAAGAGTATGTGACTAGCAATTCAAATAATATTACCAAATGAGTAAGTTACCTTAAGAAAAATAAAGTCTAATAAACATCACAATAATTAAAACAATATTACTGAAGCATTTTATGAGCAAATACCTGAACATTTATAAGTAATACTGTGTTAAGAGTACACAATAAAACAGTACGATTACAGTGTTAACTCTTAGCACATGAGATCATTAAAACAGTTGCAAAAATTGACCTGTCAGACTGACAAAGAACAATCTCAATATTATGAACCTCCACTTAACACAATAACATTTTAACGAGAGTTTATGTCTAGCACTTCAAATGAAATTACCAAACGAGTATATTACTTCATAAATTACAGTCTGATATAAGATGAGTATATGTCTGGCACTTTAAGTGACATTAACAAATGGGTACATGAACATGACTTAATTAATAATTGCCACAACAATCATCATCTTATAATTCACTATCTGATTCAGATAGCGAATTATCGGATGATGATTGTTGTGGCAACTAGACTAGATAATTCACTATCTGATGATTGTTGTGGCAACTGGACTAGTTGCCACAACAATCATCATCCGATTATTCACTATCTGATTCTGGATCATATTCCTTTGATTCCAGGTTAAGAATCAGGAGAGTTTGGGGCTCGAGAGCATTTATCCTAATGAAAGACTCACCCTCCTGTAAAATGTGGTAACAAATAAATCCACTTACCGCTCGGAGGATCAAAATTCCGCGGAGAAACCAAACATCAGCGAAATCTGTCGAAAATCGAACAAAAAACGAAATGTAAGTGTAGCAGGAAAGTGCATTTATCCGGAGGTGCCGGTAAATGATAAACGTTAACAAAACTGGAACAAGATAACTTCAACAGCGAACTATCGTTCTTACTCGAAACACAAACGAAAAAGTCGTTTTTTGTGTGTTTTTTTGACATATCCAATTGTTGACTTTGTCACAGTTTGTGACCTTGAATCAAAGTCGTACAGTCTCGTTACCCGCTCCGCGATTGGACAATTATATCGATACGACCAATGAGAAAGCAGTTAACATATATCGGTTAAGGTTGTTTACTTCCGTTTCAGACAGTTAGTATATTAACGAATACTAAATATCTGGTCATCGTCGTGAAAATTTGCCGATGTTTTTGGTTTTTTTTAATTTTCTTTCCCAATTTGAGCCGGCCTGAATAACATTTGAGGCGGTCAAATCAGCCGCCGGCCGCCTCCTAATGAAAACCCTGGTAAGCATACGGCAATTTTGATATACATGTCAGCGCATTGATATTTTATCAAAAGTTATCTGAGCTTAGCGATGCTGTCATAAAATCTCTGCGGATGAAAGTTTTAAATATTGTCATAGCTTGTTAGTGCCATTTTTATAATTTAGTGTTCTCTAAAAAATTCAATAAATGCATTTAGTATATTTATCGTAACATCATGTTATTAACATTCGGATGTCTTAGATAATTATCAATCTAATATTCGGAACATACTCTTATAAGTTAATTAAAATGCTTTTCAATTTAAAAACACGATCGTAAAATGAACTGCCTCGCCCGTCTATAAAAGTGTTTTTGTTGTTTTCTAGCCTGTATTTAAACCTTTCAGTACACTACAGCCTTTTTATTTAAATGCGTGTGAAGGTATACATGTTTATTCTTTATGAACTGAACTTGCCCTGACAAAAATTCACTTTAGAATCGGTAATACTTCAGATTATCCTCATTGCGTATTTTCATTCGGCGATTCTTATGCAAAATAAAAAAAAAGACTTGCAGTGATAAGCAGTCGAATATACTGGAACCAACAAGGAAGTAAAATGTGAATTATTAATACATTAAGATACAACGACAAGTTAATGGAGTTTCACAAATCTATACAGGTAAACATATAAAGTAAACTTATCCCATTGGTGACGAATACCACCTGACGCCTGCCTTAGGTCTTAATATGTAGCCCCTGCTAGCTATGTTGGATAAGAGGCATACATTTCGCATTTAAGTGACATACGATTATAAAAAAGTGCATACACACCTCGTTTTAATGAATGAGGACGTCCTCGGACTGGTTTAGGATTACGGACAGACACTCATGGTGATATCAGGTGTCTTGTTCTGTAAAAATTGGGCAAAATGCATGTGCGTATAGTGTCGACCCAGATTAGCCTGTGCAGTCCGCACAGGCTTTTCAGGGACGACACTTTCCGCCTTAACTTGATTTTCGGTAAGGAGAGGGACTTCCTTGAAACTAAAAATACCACAAAAGCGGAAAGTGTCGTCCCTGATTAGCCTGTGCGGACTGCACAGGCTAATCTGGGACGACACTTAACGCACATGCGTTATGCCCAGTTTTCTCAGAACACGACTCATATAAACAAAAAACGAATGAATCACGTGTAAACCAAGATAAATACAGGATTTTGAAACACATAAAGAAAATAATGATTGTTGTTATGTTTACGAAGATATACTATGAATACAGATGATACACACATTTAAGAAAATGAAATAAACCACTGATATCCAACATGACATTATCCGATAACTTGTTTAACAAAAGCCATCACAACATTTTATATGATAAAATACATATAATAGTACATTTAATAATAAGATCTAACTTAATTATGTAAAACAGATGAACACCACCAACAACAGCATCAACAAAAACTAAAACAAATAAATGGACAATTGGTTATAAAATGATGTATATAAACATGTTGTTCTACACAACATTCTATGATGCCACAAATGTGCTCTGAAAAATTGAAATGACCTCAAAGAGCATAGTAGTTGACTTGGTATTCATTTCTACAAGCCCGAAACACATGCACACTTTCACACGGGTCGTTATTTCAGCGCAGGTATAATATGAATATGGGTGCTAAACAGTTTTAAAGAAATGAAAGAACCAATAATATCCAAAATGACATACGATGCCTTGTCTTGAAAGAGTCACCAATACATAATATATGATAAAATACACATACTCGTTCATTTAATTAAATAACTTGATTATGTACAATAGTAAATAAAAAACAACAGCATCAAAACTTAACCAAATACATGGAGAATACATGGTTATACAAATATGCATATATACATGTTGTGCTAAACAGCATTCAACAATGCCAAATGCATTCGGAAAAATAAAATAATCTCAAGGAGCAGAGTCGTTAGTTTTGTATTCATCTCTGCATCGCATTTTCTGCACGTCACGCACGCTAGCTTTTCATGGCCACGACACGTCGCTAACGTCTAGTTCTGCACGTGCACGCCAGTATCTCAAAATGGACTGCTCGATCTCTGCCTCCTCCAACTGGCGCTTCACAACTTCGCTTCCTTCCATCATGATCTCAAACAAGTGAGGCAAAGCGCCCACCGAGACTACAAAGATCACGTGCATCACTTCGGACGTTTCCGGGGTGCTGAACTCAAATGAAATTGCGTTTGCGAGTGCGATCAAAGTGATAATGAGTGCAAAACGGAAAATAACTTTCAGTACTTGAATGTGAACAGGCCTGTGTCGTTCAATTAGGTATTTGAACAGATCTTTTGGAATGCCATGTGTGTTTCCTCTTTGCATTGTCTTGTGTTGCACTTGCGACCTGTTAATCTTTTGTAGCGTGTTGTCTGACACGTCAAGTATTGTACCTTTAATTCGAATGCTTTTCACGTGTCTGGCGCAAATATTTGGAATCTCAATATTACCGTCTTGGATAAATATTTGATTGACTGGTGCTTCTATGTGCAATGATTTTTCAATTGCTATTGAAAGTAGATCAAAATATACATCTCCAAATCCACGCGCTAGTTTCGCCAAGTAGACCACAAGTACAAGAACGAAGAACAGGAATCCAAACGCGGTTGTAGGAGTCACGATAACCGCTACAAAACACATTATTGTAATTTGTGAAATGAACATAAAACTTTCGATGTAAATTAAACACAATGTGTACGCGAAAATTGTGAAAAGACCAGAACATATCAACACGATCAACCATGCCAAGGGGGAATTGAATAAAACTCTCGCACAATTAATATAACAATAGCGTCTTTGAGCAACAATAGTTAACACAGCTCCCTTTACCGAGATGACAGCAAAGTTAAAAAATGGAATTAAATTGTAAACAACGCAGACGAAAATCTCAAAGGCGCTTAGTAGAACAAGAAACAGAAAAACAAACATATACACACTTTTTGACCACATCCAAACGTAACTGAATCGCATTTTTTGTTCGTAGAATAGTTTGTGCCAGAAGGGACGATTAAACAACATATAAAAACTCCCCGTAAACACTGCAGCAGCCCGGTGATAACCAGGCTCGGTTTTGGGTTTTAGCATGGCCATTCGAAGGATCTCGTCTACACTCAGAAATAGTGTTGACCATTTTCTTTTCCTCGGCATACCATTCTCAACAATCTGTTTCAGACTTCTTGGCATAACGATGAGAACTATTCCAATTGTGAGATATGCGCCTAACATTCCGAAAGGACCGCCAAGAAATGGTACAAACGTTTTCCTAGCGTCTGACGAATTTCCAAGAATGCTCAGAAATCCGATCGGTGTTCCTACGCCAACAATATCTTGAACCATAATTTTCATTTCCTTACCTCCATAACCCATTTTCCCTGTACCATTTCGATATAAAAGCACCTTTAAAAATAGAAAAGTTGGGACCAAAATCAAACAAAACAGACGGCGAAATCGTGAAAACATGACCGGATGCGAGCGCTTGAAGCCTGAAAAAAGACTACTCGCAAGATACGACAAAGTGAGAGGCGAATTTCCATCAAGAAATATCCATGTATCTTCTAGCCACGTGGTTGAAGGTGAATTTGTCGAGAGATCAGAAAGGAGTTCGTGGTCATAAGACTGAATGAGTTCATCTGATGTCAGAGTATGAAAGAATCGAAACAGTACAATCGGAAAGTATAGAAAAATAATGATTCCAATTACATAAGGTCCAATTGTACATAAACTCCATTTCTGAGGTTTAAACGAACATGTTGATTGTATGAATGTTTTACTGTAATAGTTGTATTTCATGATGCAACAAGTATATTGAATGAATGGAACTGGGTAGTTGAAGTATACTCCTGCTGTGTATGCCCATGTCCTATTAGCATTTTTATCAATAGACATGTAACAAAAGTACAGTGTTTTAAAACGAGTTAAGTCTTCGTCTCCGACTTGGTCGAATATTTCTGATAAGGCGTGCGCAATGTAAGTATTGGTTGAATTGTCTCCAATTGAAAGCACACATTTACCTTTAGATGTAACATTCAAACGAACGAAATCTACATGTTCAGTTTTCTGTTCTAAGAGCCCAAATGTGAGCAGTCCAAAATCGAAGTTCAAGTACAAATAGGGGTATTCCCCATGACTCGTGTTGTAGGTCCAAAACCATTCGTCGGGATGAAAAACTTCTTGTGTAGCATTCCGAACGAACGAATCGTTGAGTAAGGTAAGTTGAAATGTAATAAAATCTGGTTCATACCAGTGGATTCGGTTCTTAAAATAAGTTTTGCTGATGTTTGTAACGGCAAATTCGCAAAATGGATGGTTATCGTTAGGTCGTTGTGTGACATTTGACTCCACTGTAGAAATCGCATACTGGCTATCGGGTGTAAATGAATTGACCGACTGAAGTCCTATTGCCACCAGAATCACCAACACGGTCTGCCTCATGCTGCTGCTTCTGCAATGTCAGAGAATATACGAAGGCATATTCAAGCCATGATAAGAGTATGTCAAATAATACCCAACGGCATAATCGAGCCATAGTTAAAGAACATCAACGGATAACAAACTCATAACACAAGTCAGATGATATTCATCTTGATATACAAATCATAAAAGAGTATGTCAGATGATACCCAATTGAATATACAAGTCAGAATCAGAGAATGTAAAATGATACCCAACGTAATATACAGGAACGAATAAGAGAATGTCAGATGATACTAACTGAATATACAAGTCAAAATAATACCCAACTGGATAAACACATCATAGTAAGAGTATGCCAGATGATACCCAACTAAATATCAAAGTCAGAATATGAGAACGTCAGATGATACCAACTAAATATACAATTCAGAATAAGAGATTGTCAGATGATACCCAACTGAATATACAAGTCAGGATAAGAGAATGTCAGATGATACAGACTGAACATCCAAGTCAGAATAAGAGAATGTCAGATGATACCCAACTGAATATACAAGTCATGGTCAGAGAATGTCAGATGAAACCCAACTGAATATATAAGCCAAGATTAGAGTATGCCAGATGATACCCAACTGAATATACAAGTCAAGATTAGAATAATTTTATGCCAGATGATACCCAACTGAATATACAAGTCAGAATAAGAGAATGTCAGATGATACCCAGCGGAATATAAAAGTCAAGATTAGAATATGTTAGATGATACCCAACTGAATATACAAGTCAGAATAAGAGAATGTCAGATGATACTCAACTAAATATACAAGTCAGGATAAGAGAATGTCAGATGATACTCAACTTCATATACAAGACAGTATAATAGAATGTCAGATGATACCCAACTTCAGGATTAGAGTATGATAGATGATACCCAACGGAATTTACAAGTCACGATAAGAGAATGTCAGATGATACCCAACTCAGAATATACAAGTCATCGTCCGAGTATGCCAGATGATACCCGACTGATCTACAAGTCAGGATTAGAGAATGCCAGATGATATTCAACCGAATCTACAAGAAAGGATAAGAGAATGTCAGATGATATCCAGCGCAATATAAAAGTCAGAATAAGAGAATTACAGATTAGAACACCGTACTAGCGTAATAGTCTATATTTATAAGAAAGTACATAAACGAATATAAACCTCATAATAATGCCATCGGAGATAACAAAATATAATATAAATTACATATTAAGACCATTTTTATTTGGAATGTAAATTGTAAGACACGTTTTTCTTTACTTGAATATATTTCACCTACATGATATGGTTAGTAGAACTTGTGAATGTCGTATAAGCTTTTCCAAACTCTCCTTTATATCATTCCTTCATGCCAACCCAAAAACACTCAAATGATTTCATATCATGATTTCTGTGAAACACACAATAAATAAGATTGGTTACCTCTAAAATCTGTATTTAAAGATGTCCTTCTATTCCTGTTTTCCACACTAGTATATTTACAGGCGTCTATAGAAATCGAAAGGTACCCCACTAAAAACTTAACATTTTTTAAACTTCCTGATGTTGCAGTTTAACATGAGCTTATGTTGGACAAATCTAACTCGATCCTTGGTTAATAGATCTTACATTTATATGCTCCACTGCGCGGGTTAAATTTACTGCATTCAAACGTTTGAGGACGGAATGCAACCTACCAACTTTACTTAAAGCAAAACAAAGTAAACAAAATAGACATGTTTGAAACCTGCGTAACTGGAGGCTCGTAATTTATGTTGGTAGATCAATTACAAGATTCAAGATTTCAAGATTGATTAGATATCATGTAAATAAAGGCCACCGGCCCAAAATACAGTATTCAATTACAATTTCATACTGATAAATCCCACCTTGTAAAACTGGTTGTTTTGCACTATTGTTTAAACAAATACACATTTTCAAAATGATACAAAATCCGTGCTACCAGTGGATACAAGTATATAGTTCCATCATTCATATATGAGAGACTAAAACTATTAATTTTCCGCATTTTGTGACAAAAAGTAGAGTCTTTCTATGAAATTATTATACAACAAAAATTATTACATAACAAAGTTTGTTATCAAGGTAATTGTTAATATATCAGTGCTGCTCATTAGGATTTTAAATGACGTTTCGTTTCTGTGGCCGTTATACCAATTATACAAATACCTTGTTCGTATATCAGTGTACTGGGGACACTCATGAAACTCGTTCTCCAATAAATGTACGTCAAATCTTGTTAAACAAAATAAGCATGTTCGGTTTTCGCGCTGTACGTTCGAATGCCTGCCAAGTTCAATGTTAAATATATGATTAGAACACCTAAAACGAGCAAATGCGCAACGTGACTTAAAGGATACGTCTATAGTTAAATATTTCTCCGGAGTTAAAATGACTTAAACTGTTTGTAAGTGTTGCAGCGCGGAGATGCATTAATCTCATTATGCCAGTCTTGGGTTTTACAGTCTCTTAAAAACATTGTAAAAATATATTCATATCGACTACGTCCTGGGCAACCCAAACAAAATCAAAACCATATTTAATTAAGAGTTCCTTCACATATGTTGCCCAATTTTTCCTTCCAAGATCGTCTAATGACTTCAGCATTTTGTAACAATTTACTGGATATCTATGATCAGGCATTTGTAGTAAATGACACCAGTATTTTATTCATTTTAAACAATACACACAACAAAGTGACAATCTACCACATTCCCCTAAGACCATGCTGTTATTAACCGTCGAGCCGACGCTTACGAAATATTTGCAAAATTCGATTTGTGATCTTTCGATTATATCACATTATTCATAACCCCATATTTCAGCCCCAAATGTGAGTACGGGCACAACCATAGTGTCAAAAAGTTTTAAAATGTCACTATGGGTAAAATAACCAAAGGGAACTTGAAACTGTTTGATAGAGAAGAATGCTTTGCGTGTTTGTGCCACCATCTTGGATTTAGCAGCTGTCCACGATAGCTTTGGAGTAAATAACATACCCATATATTTATAGACTGAAACAACTTTAACCTTTTGACCATTTAGAAACCACGCTTCATAATTGCGTAAAGGACCACCATTACGGAAGACTTTGATTTCGGTTTTATTCAGGTTAATCTGCATACCAGTATCTTCGCAAAATTTTGTAACAGCGTTTAAATATAACTGAAGGTTATATGCCGTGTCCGCGCAATAAGTTACGTCATCTGCGTACATCAAACAATACATATCTGGTATATCATTGGTTATAAATATTCCCTTCAATGTTCCCTTAGGTAGCTTACTAAATTATTTATATATAATGAAAATATTATCGGTGAGATTAAATCACCCTGCCTGGTACCGATGTTACAGCAGAATGGTTGCGTGATGATATTTCCGGACACTTTGATATGTGCGCGTAAATTAGCGTACATCGATTACAAGACAATTAGGATCTTGCCGTTCATACCTGTGGCACATAAGCTGGTAAAAAGCTTGAAATGAACCAATAAATCAAAGGCCTTTTTGAAGTCCACGTATAGTACGTAGAAACGACCACCAGGTTTCGACGTATACTTTTGAATCGTGCTCTGGAGACAAGAAAAGGTTTATCTACAACATAGTACCCAGCTCTAAACCCGGCTTGTGATGCTTTTATTTTACTAATTAAAATTTGTTAAGATTATAATCATACTCGCTTTTTTCAAACAATATTCATCCAAAACTAATCTGCCATAATTATAAAAATGATCCATTTTCTAACGTTAAGGTCGATTTTTTATAGCATAATCTAATCCTTTCTGAAATGAAATGAACATCAACATACGGGCGATAAAGAAATAATTTAAATGTCGATTCCCCGTGGTTCCAGGAACGAATGGAGCTCCATCTAAATGTATATTTTCTATATCCGAATAATAATATTTGTAGCTCATTATAAAGATGACGTCATTGTAAAGACCCGTTTGTGGAGTGCCCGATACGTGATTTCCCGAGACATGATCTCCCGAACCGGGATCTGTTGGAATTCGTTTCTCGAAAGCGACACAACAAGCTACGAAAAGTCATTTCATTTAAAGCCTTAACTTTGTTGGTAAGAAAATTTCATGCATCAATATATTTGTATTCTTAGCTTGCATTGTACAACGATTTTCTTAATCGAATGTTCCGAAGGCTTTTTATAAAGCCACATCATTATCTTATTTCAGGATAAATTCGATCAATACACAATGAATGTTACTATGTAAGTTTAAAAGCCAATATTTTTTAAGTAAATCAATCTGCTAACTAAATTGTTTGCGTAAGATTTTAGTTTAGGTTGTTACTTGTGCGCCGTGATAAAGCCATGCAGTCGGTCGCTTGATGTCCGTTAGCTGTTTATTCAACGTGATAACCGTTTGATAATTGCTGCCTCGTATTTTATGATCAACGATGTACACCAAGTAGTCCCGGAGTGTGACAATATGACTGACAAACAGCATAAAACATCGCATTTAATGACAGGCGATGACCGCAGTTTATGCCTCAATCGCTTGTATATATATCTTTATATCCCCCAATAACAGTCACCGATTGCGGAAATAATGTCCATCAGCAATGCTGCGTTCCTATTGCCCAGTGAAACCGAACATTTGCAGTCCGCCCGAGTCTTCTTACTTGTATCATTTTACATATTTTCAAGTGTGTTATCTTTTCAGTGCACAAATACTATTGCCCAGTGAAACCGAACATTTGCAGTCCGCCCGAGTTTTCTTACTTGTATCATTTTACATTATGTTCAAGTGTGTTATCTTTTCATTGCACAAATATATGAAGTAAAGCAACTTTTTGCTAGTTTAATACGTTATGATCAATACAAAGAAGTATAAATATCAATCAAGGAAAACAGGTAAAATACTTTTCGTTTTAAAGTATAGTATTACACTCTTGTTTTGGAGGGGGTGGGCGGAAACGAAGTACGCTTTATCTCTCTAAAGAAATTACCACTGGGTTGACTTATTGCTATTGTAACTCAGCCAGAAATATCCCCGACCACCATGGGGATCGAACCCGGGACCTCCCGGTTCAAAATCATGCAGACACTCTACCGCGTCGCTTTAAAAGCTAGCCCAAATAGCAATGCAGTATAAGTTCTCCTTATACCAAACCCGGCTACAAATACCCACTCCAATTGAGAAAATATTCCATGAATTTCCACATGCCATGACATCTGAGGGAAGTCTGACACACATGGTGTTTTTTTACGTTTTACTGTAACACTTACTAATTTGCATGTAGACTGTGTGGTCTTTGTTGTATATTTACATCCAGATAAAAGGAAGCAAATTTTTCTGATGCCCGAGACTCTTGTTTAATTTGCTCTTATTCTTTGAACAAAACCGCTGTGTGTGTATAAAACATTCAATAACGTGTTTTTAACGTTCATGTTTTCCCGCCCCATCACCAAACTCAGAATCGTGTTTCCGTGTCTGCATATAGTTTAGTGTATCCACTTGTTAACAGATTATTGTTCTGGGCGAATAAATAATATTACGGAAAATGTTTCGAAAAGGTTGTATATCAATATGATATAAAGCAATTTAAGCAAACATATTTAAAACTAAACGTGCATGCTTAGAAAACACATTCTGGTAAAGGCATTGATGAAGAATTGAATGCAAAACTTGTAACACCGTTTTGTATGTATTCACACTTTCTCAAAGTAAAATAAACTATTGCATTTGGCAACCATGCGTAGTGCAATAATAAGTCATTTAAGTGAAAATTAATCCGGACGCCGCGCGATCCTACATATTGGCCCGGTTTCCGTGCGATCATCGGCCGGTCGCCAGCCCGATGAGCGGAAAATACGTCGGCCGCTTATCGGACGGTGACCGGTGTCTATTTGCGACTGAGGTATAAACGAAATACGCACACATTACTCCGTTGAATTCGGAATTTATCAAATAAAGTACTGTATTATATAGACATCTTAGTATAAGAAACTATAGTTTTGCCATTATCATCCCCACGTTTTTCAGAGAAAAAGTGGGGATATTGTATTGATGTGCGTCTGTCTGTCCGTCCGTCCTGGCCACCTGCTTCTCCTACACTATTAGCACTAGAACCTTGAAACTTACATACATGGTAGCTATGAGCATATGTGCGACGGTGACAGTGACGTAATTTTGATCTGACCCCTTGGTCATATGTTATGGGGGTTGGGGCGGGGCCGGTTCAGAGATTTTCGATCATTTTTTTATGTTATTTTACATTAACTTCTTCATTTCTGCACCGATTTACTTCAAATTGATACTGAGCCTCTCTTATGACACTAAGGTAAATCTCAACTATGCATGGCCCCTTACCAACCCTGGGGCGCCCCGGCCACATAGGGCACGCCCACCCAAAATTGCATTTTACTATAATTTCTTCATTTCTACAACGATTCACTTCAAATTGATACTGAACCTCTCTTATGACAATACGGTCAATCTCATCTATGCATGGCCCCATTACCAACACTGGGGCGCCCCGCCCACATAGGCCAAGCCCACCCAAAATTGCCTTTTACTATAATATCTTCATTTCTACACCGATTCACTTCAAATTGATACTGAGCCTCTTTTATGACAATACGGTCAATCTCAACTATGCATGGCGCCATTACCAACCCTGGGGCGCCCCGCCCACATAGGCCACGCCCACCCAAAATTGCCTTTTACTATAATTTCTTCATTTCTACACCGATTTACTTCAAATTGATACTGTACATCTCTTATGACAATAAGGTCAATCTCAACTATGTATGGCCCCTTTACCAACCCTGGGGCACCCCGCTCATAAAAGGCCACACCCACCCAAAATTGTCTTTTACTATAATTACTTCATTTCTACACCGATTCACTTCTAATTGATACTGAACTTCTCTTATGACAATAAGGTCAATCTCAACTATGCATGGACTCATTACCAACCATGAAACGCCCCTGTGTCAAACATGCGGCGTGGGGATACGCGTCGGCCTCTGCCGCGCCTTTTCTAGTTACAAGTTTTGTCGTAGAACGAATCATTACTATAATGATTGTTTAAACTTATAATATATAACAAAACAACACAACAAACACAAACAACGTAACATTCATTAAATAATTGATCATATTATATTAATTCTACAGCTCGAAATGATCATAACAGAGCACTCTTTTTTCCTTATAAACAGCTATCATAAATAACTACAAACGATACTGGAACACGTCAACGATAGACGTGCAAATACAGATACAAATCATATAATGGCCAATTAAACTCTTCATCATAATTGTGATTTACAGAGTTCAATGTAACACATTCATTTATTTTTGAAGAAGCGACTAATAGATATGTTATTTGTATAGCCGGCCGGTTTTACGTTTTTTGGCTGATCGGCACTTGCTGTTTGTTCTATTTTTTTACCGTATGCCATTCAGTTGCTAAATTGTTTAAAAACAACAAACTTTCCATGTTTCGCTTAATCTGAAATGCTTTGTGATGCTAAATGCTATTTGCAAATCGCTAACTGCTTATCAGATATCAGTAAAAAGAAGGCATGCATTTTTCGGTTTGCTATTTCCTAGATGTTATTTGCAAATGCCAATTGCTATAAAATGGCTACTTAACACCCAGAAAAAACAACTCATTTGGCATTGGGCAAACTTCACATGCAATAAGTAGAATTCGACTTGGGTCGGAAACCTTTTTTAGCTTTGTAACAAATGGAACATATTTCCCCCCCCCCCCACCCCCCCAAAAACCCCACATAATTATTGCCTTTTATGCGTCTATAAATTCAATTTTAAACAAAATTAATGTCCATGCAAATGGTTACACCATGTACATGTCACTGCTATTTTACAATTTCCAAACTCTACCAACTAATATTATACATATATTGAATCGAATTCGCAATTTGCCATAATAGTAACAGAGTGCAAAACACTATCAAGTTGTGCATTTCACACCAAAGGGTTTAATGAAAGGCACTTAATTTGTGTTACAAATTTACAATTTTGCACAATATTGTATAATGTTTCCAGTACCATGATTTGATTGGTAATTGAAAAAAGTAGGAAAGACTAAGGTAACCTCTTTCAAGTACTTTACTGATAAGGTGGAAACATCAGCAGTGTTTATTTCTCGCTTAAAAAGACTAATTGTCGCGTCAAAAATAAATTCAGCCTAACACTTAAAGAAGTAGAAGAAAATTCTGTCAAACTAAAACGTCATAGATTTATACAAATGTTGCCCTACATGGTGTATCACCAGCATCGAAATTTTGAGACAGGACAACTCCGCGTCGAAAAGCAACCGAGAAAGGTTCGTCCCTACCCGAACACAAACTGGTTCTGGTTGGTATTAGCGTTGCTTCCTTGCCTTGCCCACCAGGGCAAGACCTGCACGGGCGGGCCAGTTTGACCCATTGCTTGGGGCATGTTGGGGCCGTTCTGATTCATGATCAGCGGGACACATCGCTGGCGGCTCCAGTCGCAACGCAAGTACTGCGAGCCACACGTATTTGAGTTAGGAACGCACGCTGGTCTTCTTTCGTACCTGTAGATTCTTCGAGTGAAAATGTCATTGATTCCATCTATTACTAAAAGTCTACCGAGTCCCATGGAGGCTAACGGCTGGTGGGCTTGTTCGCCGACAATACGCGGGTAGTCCCGTGAGGGGTCGATACCGCGCATGCGTTGATTAGTTCTGAACTCCTCCCATAAATAATCGATAAAGGCGTGGTGGCAGTAAAACAGGGGGTCATAGGACGCAGATTCTATCCGGCTCATTATATGACCGACGTAAACATGGACGTCGTTATGCAGCTCTTCCATGTTGGTAGCTTCCGGTGCGTTTGGGTTTGTTATGTCAGCGATGATGCTCTGGGACATGATGGCGCTGATGTCGTTAGGATTCATCAGTCGGCGATCGCTTCCCACGTCGCGTCCAAGGGGGCCAAAGGGTGTTGACCAGAACGCAAATGGGCCTAATAAAAAGATCAGAATGTTAATAAATTTTATATCAATTTAATTCAAGAATATTTAATTATATATTTTCTCATCAGGCATTTGTTTTGTAAATGATATAAAAAGGTTGCAGGTTTCATCCTCTTTGAGGTAAGAATGTGTTTTAATAATACGTATATATTTACACATGACTAAAATATCGCCAAGATATTAGTGAAGCATTACACAATTGGAAACAAAGTCAGTTATTTCACATGGACAATTTATTACAAATTCATAACAAAGAGCACATAGTTATCATAATACAACGAATTGGGATGCATCCAAAATTAGTTTAGACAAAACTCATTACATGTAGTCATAAGTGAAGATTTTATGGATCATCAAAAGCCAAGTTTTGTACTTATAAAAGAACGCCTATGTAAAGTTCTCCAGAAATTGAATAATGAACTATTCGTAATCTCATTAGCGTGAGTGAGGTCAAGTAAGTTTTGCTAGGAAAGGCCTATGGAGCGTCTCACGTAAGTAATGACTGCGCCCTACCTACCTTCAGTGACCTGCCCGTTGGCGGTGCCCATGAAGAGAGGCGAGAAGAGGATTGATTGTCTGGGGACGGGCAACGCCTCCTCCAACGTGTTGTCCCAGTAGGGGATCGTCACATTGGCCACCTTCTCACGCATGGCGTTCTCACAGCTGCGCATGGGAAACACATAGTTAGGGTTAGGGTTAGAGTTAGGATTATTGCTTATTCAAATCGATAGGATAAAAGCCCGGTCGTTTACAGTAAATGTGTATCTGGACCAGTGTTTCTAGGATACTTAATTTTTTTTTCATTGAGACGTCGTTCAACAATGTTTTAAACAAAAACAGTGATGAATTGAGCAACAACCAGTAGTAGTTAAAAATAGTTTAACGCTTTTTACGTGATTAGCAATTTGTGATTCAAAAAGATAAAAATAATTTAAGAGAGCCTTTTGATTAAAAATTACGAAACAATTACATAAGAAGCGCTGGTATGCAATAACATTATTTCGTAATTTTAAACGATGTGCAATTTTATATAGAACGAATGACAATGTGTAAAATCTTGTATTGTACATTTAATTGTTAGCTAAATCTGACATTATATTTAATATATGAGTTGTAACAGAACACATTAAGTCCTCGTAATCATTAGTATATTGCACTTGTTAACAATTTTAGCGAATTACGTGTCTACTTACAGCACAAGGTATGTCCTGTGCCAACCCAAGAAGTTTGGGCCGCCGTGCGCAGACATAGCCGTGTTGAGATGGTGCAGAGAGGCGAGGGCGTCGAACTTGTTCGGTGGCACGCTCTGTAATCAGAAGCGTCGGATGACGTAGGGGCCATACGTCGAATGATACGTCACACGTATTATAGTACGAACGCGTATGAAAGTTTTTGTAACATTGCATGAAAAGGGAATACGTTTTATGTGCGTATATTAATGAATGCCTATTAATCTGCAAAGGTATGCCAAGGTCCCGTATTGTCACACATTCAGAAGTATCTGCTCGAGTGCACAGACGGAAGACAAAATTATATCGGTATATATATATGCGCGGCATTTTCAAATATATTCACACAGACAACAATAATTATATTTTACTAAAAAAATATAAATAATAAATAGAAATAAATCATTAACTGGAACAGATGATACCTCACGATATTTTAGTATATATAAGATACAGATGAATGCAAGAGACAAGCTGCATACAACAAGACCGAAGCACGATATCATGGTGAAAATATTGGAACATTCCTCTATAGGGACAAGCAACATTTTACTTCGACTAGCGTATCAATTAACATCCAAAAGATTGTCCGTACCGTGTCTTGCTTAAGAAGTCGTATTGCGTTGTGGAAATTGTTCCTTTCTTGGTCTGACAGCACACGGTACTCCTTGCGGATCCGTATTTCTCCTTCCGGCGGGAGGTAGAATAAGGAGTTAAGCCAGTTTAAAAAACGTGGGTCCAGTGACCTGTAATGGAATAGTTGATATGAAAGATCTCAACCGAGTTAATACAAAGTTGAACGGACTTTGCCCGGTTGCTTTAAGGGCCTCTCATTCATGTATATTAAAATTTAAAATGTATTACTTTGTCTTGCGTCTTGTGTATAAGTAAATATCTTCGCTTGAACAAGGGTATTCTGTTTGATTTTTTTTTAATGTTTATTTATTTCTAACGTTAATTTGCTGTAAGCTTTAGGGGTGCAACGTTTCGATTCGAGCATTTGTTCGCATTGAGCCTGACAGGCTTTTAATTTGAGAAAGGATAAAATGACAAATGAAAATAACAAGGAACAGGTTTATTAAACCTTTGAAAAATGATTAAAAATATAGATGTGTCTATAATAAACACTCACAATATTAACTTATTTGAGCAACTTGACCTTGATGATCGTGTTTTACAGAAGAAATCATTTGGCACATTATTTATATCAAAACGAGACAATATGATATTCTTATGCCATTATGTTTAGTTATTTTTTCCTGTCCAATTTCATTACATGAGTGCAAATATATATATATATATAATGAAAAAAATAACGGAATACTATAATTTTTTCAATGCTGAGAAAATGTGGTTGCACACAATAGTCAGGGTGCATATGTAACCATTAAGAAGGTATGTAGCTATAGTCGATGGCATACATAAAATTAAGCAAATTATTTTAATATTGGTAAAATCAGATGTCCTCTGGCTTTCTTCAGACACATCCACGTACTCTATTTAAAAAACAGTATTTGCACACGTGTTTTTATTTACACTATACATGTGTAAAACAGCTTTAACACGACGCGTCTGTATCTTTGTTATGCACGACTAAAAAGTTTACAAAAAAACTATTAAATACTGCTCTGCAACATAGATATTATAATACTTTTCGAAAGGTTATTAAATGAGTTTACATTTATTTAAAAAAATGAATGAAATATGAATATTAAATTCTAGGACAGCAAACACACTTATTCACATGAATTACAAATACGAATGCATTTTAGTTTCAGATAAAAACATAATAATAAAAAGGAAAATATACTTATACGTTAGCCGGGATTTTGTGTTTATAAAAGAAGCGTAAAATGAAATGGGTTAGCCGGGATTTTATGTTTATAAAAGAGGCGTAAAATGAAATGACGCCACATTTTAAAGACCACTGGATATGTTTTACATCACTAAAGCAGGTATACAGTCAAAGAGTCAGAGCATATAAAAGTTTCATGCCATTTTGTAATGGAGGAGTTCTAGAACTATAGAAAAGAATGTCGTGTAAATCGTTGCAAAATTTCATTAGCCCTTTTTTTATGTCGTCTATGTGTATACATATGTTCAATTAAGTCATACTTATATGGTAAACCCCAACTGTCTTGCAAATTAACCGTATATATAAATATTTGACCAATACATGTTTCTTGTACATTTGTTTCGTTTATTCTGCGGAAATATGTGTATGTTAAAAATATAACATATATTTTTGTTTCGTGTTATTGTCGTATTTATATTATATACTTCTATTTCAATGCTTGCGGTAAAACGAGATGATTTATGTATTTAATAATTACTTCTTGGTCCCATTTATAAATATACGGTGATTTATGCGTGCTTTTCAGTCAGAAAGACGGTCATTGATTTTAACGAGGAATTTAATTGGATGGCTGACACAGACGACATAGTTCGGTGTTCCGTTAAGCCATTCCTTGTTTCGCACTTTGTACATCTGGGTTACAAACGCGAGGACGCTTACGAAAGAGCGAATCACCATAAAAATTTGTCAGCTTACGATTAGATATCACGAAATGGATATCGCGATCTCGCACATATATCTCGAACTATCACATCGTGTTTAGACGTTGTAGTCAATTGTTTATTAAAAGGACGAAAATGGGCTAAGCGAAATTTCTAAACTTATCTCGCGATCTTGTGGTCTGTATCTGTAGCATCAGGCATTGGTCTTGAACTATCAATACTGAGTAGAATTCAGACATCGATTATAAATTATATACATTTGAAGTCAGCTGTGGTGTTGGATGGCTCTTTGTAAAAGAACGAAATTGTTGCGTAGAAATAACTACATCAACGACTTGACTTATTTTGTGTTATTTATATTAACTAAGCGTGTATACAGTTATGCATTAATAAGTTGTATCTAAACAGTAAGTCGTTACTAGAAACACTAGTTTTTTCGTTTCTGTGAATATTTTTTTACTCGAACATATATTATCACGGACGATAACTGCATACATTCTTAACGGGCATTCTTTTCATTCTTTCTCTGAAAACTTCCATTTGAACACAAATTCATTTAATTCTGTATATGTTCGAAAATGTTTTATATGAATTGCAAATATACATTTCTGCACGCGTGTCGCCACGTCTGACAGACAATAAAAAAGAAAACACATTCATATATATATAAATAATATATTGTTATACACGAACGTGTGAGGCTTGGGATTCGTTTATTAATTTTACAGTTGTATAAATACAAGTTAAATACAAAAATATATATAGCCCTAAAAGAATTTACTGCCAAGAAACATGTTATTATTCATGAAAGGAAATAAATGTCTTGGTAAAAAGTAATCAATTATTGCTTCGTTTGTCAGTATTATATATATATATATATACACACCATTCACATAATAAAAATAACTCATATTGATAATAATTATTGATTTATATACGTCCTTTAAAAAGGCGCAACAAACGAGACTCATAATCAAATCATCCCCAGTCTGACACATTTATAATATATTTCGAAAATCATAACCAGTCGGTCTTTTATATACTATCAATTGACTGAAGACGTGAGGATTTCACTTTGATGATGGTCGTGAAGAAAGTGAAATGCGAGACATGATACAATTTTAGCCTCGCGTTGAGAAAACGTGGTTTAATGCATATGTGTAAAGTTTCATGACAGATTAGCCAGTGCGGGCCGCACAAGGGTAATCAGGGACGAAACTTTTCGCTCAAAGGATACTTTTTGTAAACGAAAAATACCATATTAGCGGAAAGTGTAGTCCTCGACTCGCCTGTGTGGATTGCACAGGCAAATCTGGGACGACATTTGACGCACATGACTTAAGCCCCGTTTTCCCAGAGCGCGGCCCATTTATACTTATGGTATCAATCTTACCGATTCATGGCCCCTGCCGGCGTCGCCAGCTGGGCGTCGATGTCGAAGCATGGAAGAAGAATCGCCCAGAGAACAAACAGCACACTCAGGGTTGTCATTGTCTAAAATATAAAAAAAACATACATATGAGTCGCGTTCTGGGAAAACTGGGCATTATGCATGTGCATAAAGTGTCGTCCCATATTAGCCTGTGCAGTCCGCACAGGCTATTCAGGGACGACACTTTCCATCTAAATTTGATTTTTGCTAAGAAGAGACTTCATTTTAACGAACAATGTCATACAAGCGGAAAGTGTCGTCCCAGATTAGCCTGTTTTTTAGAGCTGAATTGCTTATTGTAAACACAATGTTGGAATTACATGTATATAGCTCTTGTCATTTACTTATTGAGAATTAAGCTATTTCGATGATGATAAGCCATTAGTAAAACTGTAGTGAGAGTTTTGTTATATTTATTAAATATCATGTATGTTTTATTTTTTGGAACTTGAGTTCTTTGCGCGCGTTAATTTACAACTATTTGTTTCAGATTGTTGAACTTATACCGCTGATTATTTGTCTAAATTTATTGGTTGTTATGTTATATTATTTAATAAAAATACAGCAAAAACGAAACTTAAAAAGTACAATTCAGCTCTAAAAACGGAGTTGCTGAGCTGAAGCGTGCTCTAAAAATGGAGTTGCCGAGCTGAAGCGTTCTCTAAAAACGGAGTTGCCGAGCTGAAGCGTGAGTTGCCAAGCTGAAGCGGGAGTTGCCGAGCTGAAGCGTGAGTTGCCGAGCTGAAGCGGGAGTTGCCGAGCTGGAGCGGGAGTTGCCGAGCTGAAGCGGGAGTTGCCGAGCTGAAGCGTGGTCAATGTTTCTCCCAAACGTCTTGGGTTCATTATTAAATTGTTTGGCGTTATTTGGGTTAAGTTTTCCTTCTTTACGAATATTTATTTTAACAATAAGACTTATCTTCACATCTATCTAGATTAATACTATTGCTACTTACAAATAACGTTTGTATTGTGACAGAACTTGACGGTTATGATAATATTTGTTACGTACACGTGAGCATCGAAGACTGAAATGAACAGTCTCATATTGTCCACAACTGACAAGTTACATCGTTAATGTGTTGTGAATGCATACTTAATGGACTGCAAGCGACCGGTCGACGTTCTGATTTATATGCGAGGAATTTGGGTATGGAGTAACTAGACTTGATTATAAAAGTTCACTTGGACCAAACATTCATTGTATTAAGCTAGCATTTCCTTTATGGACAGCGACGCACATAAAGTAATTTTCTAAAGTTGTTAGAGTTAACGTAATTAAATTTATGTACATTCAATTATAGACTCTTGTGAATAAAATGTCCAACATCTTTTTTGTAGTCGCCTACATACGGGCACATCACGTGTCTTACGCTGCATTTTGCGACCAACGTAGCGCAGTCCCGTCTGAAGGTAACGTGTCCGCTATTGAGACCACGAAACCTTGCGTGGCCTTTTAGCGGTCAGCGTAAATCCTGACCATACTTCTCGTACAAAATCTTACCGTTTACTATTCTAAATTTTGTTATAAACGTAAAGAACTATATGTAGAACACAACACATATTGCTCCGAATAAAATTACTCGATAAATCGCGTGTATGTTAATCGTCCGATATATGTTTTCTAACATAAAGCATGGTATCCATTACACATTGTTTAAGCAGATTGAAGTCAATAACGAATTATTTTAGAAAATAATGTATCCTGCCTTGACTTACCATAAACACGATGAACAGGGACGCAAGAGCGCCCAACTGTTTAGGCTTTGACCGCGTTTGTGTCTTTATAGCTCCTTATATGCACTTCGATGCCATTTGAAAATAGTAATGGCGATATAAATGTAAATACAAACCTAACCTTTCTTTGTACAGTATTTGAACGTGTATAATCTTAGTGATATTAGAAACTTACTGCGTACGCAAGTTTTTTGCATATAAACGTATGGTTATTGTTCCGCTATAATATAAAACAAAACTACCTGAACTTTTTGGTTTGGTATTTTTAATGCCTTACATGCAAGAACGAACTTTCTTCTTTTTTTTCCTGCCGAGAAATGTCAATAAATAAGTAAGTAATACAATAATCAGCAAAGTATTAACATTATGCATAAAGCATAAAGCGCATAGTACAAAATCTGAAGACAATAAGCATCAAAGTAACCCAGCAAACACACCGCGATTCATTTATAACGTTCTGATTTGCGGAAACTCGTTTCATAATATAAATACGTAACACAGTTTTCAGACAAGTACGATTTCTCTTGCCTTGGTGCTTACCTAATAGTTGTGGCAGTGCATTAGCCCTGAATACTGTTATATCCAGGACACTGTGGTTTGAGAGACAAATCAGTTCTCCATATTTGCTTAACAAACACTAAGGGAATATTTTGAAAAAGGCTGTAATGCATCAATTAACAACGCAATATAATTGTGATGCTTTGTAACGTTTTCGCAACAAACTCCATTAGTGTTTGTAACTGAGTAAAATTCGTATTTACTCGCTTGCTTAATTCAATTGGGATTTTGAGAAGTTCCAACAAATACATATAAATTTTAACGGTTATTATAATACAAACAAAATTAATAACAAGACCTTTACCAAATGAAAAACAATAATGCTTATCTATGGAAAAAAATAACCCCAGCGGTCGCGTACATCGAACCGTGAAATATACACAGAACCTTTAGACGGCATGAGCGGACAGATTTCCGCCATGTCGATCTGACGAATTGGCGGGTTTGAAGAAGATCGCGAACTCGCCAACACGACAGAACAACAAACTAGCCCTCAGATCGTCAAACAAGGCGCTGATACGACGATTTTGACATTAATTGTTAAAAAATTTGTAATAATACTAACATTTACTCTTGATTGAACATGATAAATATTGTGTTTAATGTACTATTATTTTCTGATGACATGGCACTTCTGGGCTCGTCATCTGCAGCAGTTCAATGACATTTATATCATATTTCTTTTGCAATTCTTGGAGCCTATTTTAATACTGCAAAAATGAAAATAATAAAATATCGGAAAAGGGGTTGAATAAAAATAAAATAAAAAAAGATATAAAATGGTAACGTTATTGACGAAGTTCCTAGTTGTAACTATTCAGACACATGGTAAAGTATACTGGACGTTTCAAAGTAAACACGATCAGGTGTTGGGTAAAACCTTTAAGGTCATGAATACACTATTGTATTTGACATAAACACTTAACTATTTTGTTAGTTGTTCGACTATTTTGTATGTTCAAATTTAAATCATCCTTTAGGAATAATGGGTAATACCATTAAGAATAACAATATAAAATATCAACGTTGTATTCTACTTAAAGTATCAAAATGCAAATTATTTACCAAAAAGCTTTGACAAATGGTAATAAAGGTTAACGAAGTCTGGCCCCGAGTGTCAAGAGCATAATTCGTTTGGTAATGTAAATGGCAACCAGCGCGTTGTGAATAACTAGTTTCATAAGTGAGTGTTAATAAAAATGTGTTGACAATTTAAAAGATGAGATATTTATTAAGTTTTAAAAACTTCTTGGAATAATAAACATAATAATATGATAAAACTGTCCATCTGTCTGTGCGTCTATCTACTTCTTGAAACATGATAATATGATAAAAAAATGTCCATCTGACTGACTGTCTGTCTGTCTGTCTGTCTGTCTGTCTGTCTGTCTGTCTGTCTGTCTGTCTGTCTGTCTGTCTGCCTGCCTGCCTGCCTGCCTGCCTGCCTGCCTGCCTGCCTGCCTGCCTGCCTGCCTGCCTGCCTGCCTGCCTGCCTGCCTGCCTGCCTGCCTGCCTGCCTGCCTGCCTGCCTGTCTGTCTGTCTGTCTGTTCGTCTGTCTGTTTGTCTGTGTACAAGAGATATCTGTTGCTTTGAAAACAATTTTGTAATGCCATGCATTATTGAGACTTATGCTGTCAAAGCTGTCAAGAAGTCTTCTGAATATATATAACATACAATTATTTTATCGAAGGACTTTATTTGTTGAATTATTAAACATAGTCCTACTTTTAAGTTCAAATATATCTACACCTTTTTAATGTGTATAGATGTACAGTTTATCCAATTAAGATTGCTCAAGTAAGAATAGAAATTTCCCATGATAACAATTAAAACTTGTGAACACCAATTGTGTTTATGGTAAACTTAGTTCGTTAATTATCGACAACTTGACTATCCACTGAAGGCTAATTTTGAATGTCAAAATTAGATTGAACGGCCATATATTTTTAGCAACAAAGGCTTTCTTCTCTGTTATGTCAACTAATTATTGTTTTATTGCCAATGTGAATGCGCTTATTAACCGGTATGCTTTGCTTGTCATGTCGTAGAACTTCTAGTTTCGCACACGGCTTGTCAGCCAATTATTTATGCGAGTGTATAACTCACACGATAATGTATTAGATGTTTCGAAGGTCCGGCTAAGAAATTATTGTTGTTTTATTACGTCATTAAGTTCAGTTTTTATTTTATGTCACCGACTATTTACAAACGCGCCACGTATGCCAATCAGGATATTAAAGACTAATACTCAATTAAAAGGCTTAATTACGACATATTCATTGCTGAAAATTAGTCGACTATCTAGCTTTTTGTTTGAACCTCAGTCGACAACCTTAGCTTTTACGACGCCTATCAAAGATTCCTGTAAACTGATATACGATTATAAATTAATGTCCTCGGAATAACGATTCAATTATTCTTAATAAAATAATTATACTTCCACTACGGGCATTCTATCTGATAAAAATACAGGACAGACTGCGAGTAAACACAATTATTATAATGTTTGTGTATATTTATCATATACACAAATATAAACAATAAACATGCATAGGATCACATTAAGATGTATCTAGTGCGATAATTCTGCAAACAAATTGTCAATAAAACATAGACAAAATGCATTCTGTTCAAAACTTCATTTAAGAACTTGCATAGATTAAATAGTATGTGTTTATTCTTAACATTAAGGCGTCACAACTTACGCAATTATTTATCTTATATATTTTCGAGGTATAAATTTATTTCGCAATTCGTTAAATTCAGTACATTTATAAAGGTAATGATATTCGTCACCAACTTCGCGAGTATTACATAAAGTGCATAACCTATTACAACGTTCTATATTTGACCATCTAAGTTTATCAATTGGAAGTTGGTTTTTACACATTCTAAAATTAACAATGGTTTGTACAAGGCGTGGCGGTAGGACATCAAATTAATACTCGTTTTTATGTTCGGTTTTGTATACAGGGGCGGATCCAGGATTTCTGGTTGGGGTTGGGGGCGGGACATTGAAAGATTTGGACATTTTTGTAGGAGGTGAGATATTGCGTTTGACCTGTATGTGTTTCATGAAATCAGAATGAACTTGTTCTTAAACATTAACATCTGAATAGCCCCAAACTTCACATCTTTATGTTAAAATTTGCAATATTGTAGAATCAAAGAGTTTTAGTTGACATTCAATTGACAAGTCCAAATTTCTAGCTTGTTCAACAACATGCTTTATAGTTGTTTCGAAATTTCTGTTTTTTGAAAAAACAACACCGAGGTATTTAAATGTATCTACAACTTCGATCTGGTGATAGTTTACTACAATATTTCGATTTCTAAGGAATCGATCACGAAATACCATGACCTTAGTTTTATCAAAATGTATTTCTAATGTGCACAATGTGCAATAATCTTCAAACGCATGTAATACAGATACGAGGTCTTCCTCTGAGATTGAAAATACAACAGTATCATCTGCGTACAGTATAACAATTAATTTTAAATACATATCTAGGTGTTCATCTGAGATCTTAAGAGACCCACTCTCCAAACAGAGTCAAAGGCTTTTTGGAAATCAATAAAACAACCGAATAACTTCTTATTTCTTAGTTTACAAATTTCAGCTAGGGTAGCATGATAAATGTCTACCTTTTGGTTAACCTTTGGTTTAACTTTTAGACAAAAAGGATACGTAAGTGTCTCTTTAATACAATCCTTTAGCTAAACCATCTGCAACCATACTTTTGATACTCTCACGCTCTTACTTTAAACCCTAAATGTTGTGTTTTACATTGAACAGTTCAAAGCCACTCAAAGATTATTCAGTTGTGTTTGAGGTGTGTATCTCGTTTATTTGGACGATACATTAAGGATAAAGATTATTTAGGAATTATCTTCTATTCGTGAAAATGCTGAATCATTTCGTTATAACCTCGGTAAAACACAAATAGAATTTGTACCAAAGACTGACAATTTGTTAAGGGGCATTTGTTAAAAAAACTATTTGCAATTCACTGGTTTTGCGGCGAATCGATTTGATGTGAACATTCAAACACTGATAATGTGTCACAAAACATATAAACGTCAAATAAAATACCGCGTTTTTTGAAACAATGCATTAAAGTCGAGTATTCAAAAGCGTTAAATCAATTCAATTGTGGTGTTTTTTATGAATAACTGTCAAAGCCATCACCACTGACAGACAAGAGAATGCATACTTCAAATCGAATAGTTCACAAACGAATAGATAATAACCTTAGAAATGCATTTCTTTATTACAATATAAAGAAGTGGAACTCAAGCTACTGGAGCAGTATTGCATTTTCATTTTATACAATTAGTGGGTCCTTTATTTAATGTAAGTGACCAATTGCCAAAACAGCACAATACAAAACAACATAAACACATTAGCTTTATAAGTGTCCGACACATATTAAAGCTTGACAAAAATGTTTGGAGTAGTTTTAAGTTCTTTAAATATCTGGATATCAAAACAATATTTGATCTGATTGGAAGACATTGTATACATAATGTTTGGCCCGTCAATTGGGTAGTCCGCTTTGTATTTGGAGCATTATTGAGTATCTTATTATTTAAATTTTTTTACTCTCAACGCAGTCATAAATGATTCAATGATATCAACCGATTCCGACTGTGCATTGACCTCAGCTGATAAGGTTTGCCACTTTGAATAAACATTTTAGTACACTGCCAAAATATGTAAATAATAAAAAATAAATAAACCACACGAAGAAAATATTTGTAAATATGTATTGACAAATCACTGTTTAAAAAAAATAATTAATAATTGAATTTTGGGAAGCTCAATTCTTTAAAATAACCTGTTTAACCACACATCAGTTTTGAATAAAGTCTCTGAAGTCTGAAGTAGAACTGGTTTGTAAAATTGGCCTTGAAATGATTCGTTTAAGTAAAATGCGATCATGATTTTTAGTTCAGATCATCTGGTGGTTGCGTGATCATTTTAAGGGATTCTTATTTCTGAGGTCTGAAGTAGAACTGGTTTGAAAAATTGGAATTAAGATGATTCAGTTAAGTTAAATGCCATCATGGTTTTTATTTCAGATCAACTCGTGGTTGCGCGAACATTTTAAGGGATTTTTCATTGTTAAGAGATATTGCAAAATACTGCATATTACTCGTTATTTGCACGTCATATGAGAGGAATGAGTAGCCTATAGAGAAGAAATTTTATACATGATTTTTAACACTGCTATTGTTCGCGTAAGACATCCATTTAAAGTAGTTTCCACAATTGTGCAGAGATGTCAAGTGCTGTTTCTATATATCATACTTTTTGCGCAACTATTCATTACGACTATCTTTAGCATCATTCATCGCTTGTGACAAATCTCTTAATCATTTTAAATATAGAACAGTTTTGTCCTTCCAAAAAAAAACAACAACACACAAATGAATTCCTTTTTACATTGTCATGTTACGCTTTCTGTTTGTTTTACATTACGGGATGTGCGCTTGAAATGTTACGGTCTCTTAACAATCCAAAACGCTACAGAAGCGTTAAACTTTAAATGTATATATTAACGTTATTTAGATAAGAGTGTACAATGAACAAGATATGATAAAAATTATCAATTTGGACTTTGTAACATGTTCTTCATTATTTAAATTACATTTCACGCAATCTATTTTATTTGAGAACATTTAGGAGAAACGGACCATATATCTATCATAATAAACACCTTCTTGTCTTTTTTGAAATGTAGATAATATGTTTTAGTTTATTCTGAGCAACACTACGAGCTGTTTCATGTATAATTGAATATGAAGGGTATGCAAAGTTACTTCATCGAAGAAACAAACATGAAAGGCCCTTATACTTGAAATGTTATCAAACTTAATTAAACAGCACATAGTATGAAAATTCTTTTTTTCCGATTAAAAATGTGCTTTTTTAAGAACAGAAAATGGCAACTGATGAATGCAGTGTACATACAGTGAGTGAATGTTAAATAACGCAACGTAACATTTACAGGTATTTTGAAGCAAACGAAACCATGTGGCCCGTACAAAAACAAATTTATCTTTTCACGGGAGCACATGACATGTTACATTAAAACGACTTGCAACAAAAGGTAATTTATATACAAAAATCAAGGACAATCCGGAGCTATTCATAAATTGCCTGCGATGGGTAATTCATTTTTTCGAGCGCGCAATTTACAATCTTGACATTAACTTCCGAAAAAACTTCTCCGTGGAAACGGAAATCCGATCTTTAAAGCGTTTGATTCATATATAACTATTTTTTTGCAGGTTTGAATTGTTTTAAGAGTATTGTATCATAAATAATGTGTTGATGAAATGGTTAATGAAAGCGATTTTTCTCGTGCGACACTAAATAAAATAAAAGTAAGGTAAATGAAGTGC
Organism: Dreissena polymorpha; assembly: GCF_020536995.1. NCBI lineage: Eukaryota > Metazoa > Mollusca > Bivalvia > Myida > Dreissenidae > Dreissena > Dreissena polymorpha. The sequence goes on from NC_068363.1 coordinate 38,274,498, forward strand.
TGGTTTCTATGTAGTGCATTAAACCATACAAACAAATACAAAAAAAGTTGAAATAAGGTAATTTGGAAAAAGTGCACATGTTTAAATGCATTGAAGTGCGTGTATGCTTAAACATCAACATTGAGAGAAACATGCAAGTGTGAAGAATTCAGTCTAGACAACAATGCTTTATAATGCCCACTGCATATGGTTTCACGTGTTGTGCATGTTACCATATTATGGCTTTTGAACGTTGTGCATGATACACAAGAACAGGACACGTAAAACATGACTGGACAACCGTGGCAATTGTAGCAACATAAAAACTGTGCCATCTATTCTTTGTCATCTCAACATGTTTTCACACCTGTGCGTGTATAGCCGAATATATAGCAAACAGGTCTTAATACCAGAATAGCATAATGTTATTTAGGGTAGGTCTATGTTTTTATTTATAAATTCAAATCCTAGAAAAGGGGGTACTGGTATATTGTTTGCATATGTCCATCGATCGGTCGGTTGAGCGACTGGTAGGTCGGTCATTTGTTCCGCACCATATCAAAAGAACGACCTACGACTATCATAAATGGTTTCTGATTACGTTAAAGGAAATGTTGACTTCTATTGATTTTGAGTCCAAAAGGTCCAACGTCAAGGTTACGGGAGATGGAAATATGAACTATGTTCCCAATGAATATCGTAAGAACGCTTTGGCCATCGTCAATCTAAAATGGACTTCTGGTTACTTGATAGAAAATGTTGACGCGTTTTAATTTTGAATCCAACAGGAGCTTGACACATGAAATATGTTCCCACATATTATCTACAGAACCTTTTACCTAACGATCGAGTAGATTGGTTTGCTGGTTATTTTTAGAAAAGGACTACTTCTTTCGATGTTGATACTAAAGGTCAATAAGAGGGGCATATTAAACATTCCCACAACAATTGACATACCGACAGTTTTTGTGCTAGTCAGTAGGCATAAATGTCTTACGAAATTATCTTGTTAACAGTTTCTTTCTGACAAAAAAAATGCCATTTAGGTTTTCAGTCATCGAGTTATTTTTAGCTTGTTTAGTTACATCAAAACAATTGTTGAAGGCATGCATTTTCACAAATATGATTCAGTAAGGTTGGTTTAAGTAACGAATGATGTAGTTGTTTCCATAATGACACAATGTAGTGCTAAGGCAACTAAAACGCGTTTGTTAAACGTCCATAAAATTAAAATAATTACAATAAAAAATTGCGGATTACAATACAAATAATTATTATTTTCATTTCACAGTGTAAGTATTAAAATGTCATCAACATTCTGACCTATATAAATGTCAAAGTACAAGATTTTTCATGTAAAATACGGCAGATAAAAATATTCTCTTTCATATATAATAGGCACGATGACAACTAGCAATTTATATCTGTAATATGATATGTTTTATTGTTAATGTCTTATGTAAACTTAATTTAATTTAACTTAAATTATTCAAATTTCAGGACTGACGTGGAGTGGATGACAAAATAATGTCCTAGAAACTTCTGCAATTAGCAAGAATTATGCTACCTCACTGAATTTCGAGCATTGCCAAAGGTCTTATAAATAAAAGCAGCTTCAATATGCTAACCCTTTTAGACATGTTCGGCTTATGTGACGCCCACAAGGGGATCATTTTAGGATGAATATTCAACCAAATAATCATAATGTAAGAAATTAAAAAATGTTACAAAAATACATAAATGGAAGTAACGACATCAAAGCATTTACAGATCACGCATTGTGAATCCGCATAGCTAAGCCTCTTTATGGACGTGGCACATTTTGCCTATTCGAGAATAAACAACGCATAGACACGCCGTTTTCCTTTTGCAGAGACTTGCAACGAAGATATGTCTGCACAAATGAGCAGTTGTTATCGCTTAGTCAGACACTACTTAAGGATTTCATCACCCATTCAAACACGGATAATTTTATATCGCCAATAATGATGACGATTATGCTTATTATGTTGATAGGGATGATGGTGATGATGATAGGCCACATTCTAGATGAGATGCAGTGCCAATTTGATAATAAATTATAGTTGGTATTTATTGTAAGGTATTTGATGTACTAAGTTATTCCTACTCACATGTACATCACATGCGCTTGTTTAAATGAAAATTTACCCCATTTCTATTACTTTTAAAAGAAGAATAAACAAGCAAACTCTTTTTAACCAATGCAGGTGTGTCATGTCACACTCCAAGACATTTATAATACAGCATTATTCGTTTGCATAGTATGCTTTACCACGGTCATATAATCTATTTATTAGAAAGCATGTGTTTGTATAAGACGATTACAGAGTGGTCGCTTGTAAAAGCACAACCTCAACGCAGAGATTTGACTGGAACCAGCATAGCTGGATCAAATCCCTGCCTTCATAACCAACCACTTGATAATAGCCTAGATACGTGGTACAATGATTTACCCTTGTTATTTTTACTTTTTTAAATTTAGGTAATTATTTTTTTATTATGAACCTAAACGTTTACACTATTTTCAAAATATAAAAGAAAATGTTACTACTTTTTATAATATAATACTTAAAAAATAGCCTACCAGATTCTGGTAGGATTTTCTTTGTGATGGCAGAGATGGCATGTGAGATCAAGGAACGACAACTCTGCCTGGAGATTAGTAAAAGCAGGCATGTAGTTGGGCATTAGCTCATATTGCACTTGCAACACATGTATTACAACATGTACAAGATAAGTATTGATGCAAAGCATCAAAGGGCGTCGGGAATTTCAGTGTAAAAGGCACTCAATGAAGTTACATGGAACGATTTTTTTCTACTGTAAATATTAATATATTGGACGATTATTTTAAACAAAATAGAAAAAGATACTGGCATAACCATTATCTATAATTTTGTGTTGTAACCCCCAAATATTTCATAGTACATTTCATTTACATTGGTTTCCTTTTTTTAACTTGCATCCGTGTGCAGTTTTCATTAATGGAACAGAACTGTGTAGGTTTTAAAAAATCTGCTTCATCTTGTAAGCGTAATTTCATACTTTTCTCAACTTCAAGGGGAGATGATTCTGAACTTATTCTTACGTTGCTCATTTACGATAGGGGTTGAGTACTCATTGATATGAAAACACTGTAAAAGTTTGAAAAAAAAATGAATTAAAACTGTAAATTGCATAAAGAAGCTGCATTCATCATTTTCAATAGGGTTCGAGTAATACTGATTTAAAAACACTTAACAAGTTTGGAAAGATTCAGACGAAAGTTGTGAAATCTTTTAAACAAGTGGAAATTGTTTATTTTGTCAAATTTAATAGAAAAAAATTCTGGACTTATTGTCCCGATGTTTCTCATATAAATGAGGTAAAAATGCTCATTGATATGAAGACACTGTAAGTTTGGAAAGAATCTGATGAAAAATGTTGACATAATCACCTAACCAAGCAGTTTTTCACTTTTATTTTTTAAATTCAAAGAGACATAATTCTGGACTTATGGTACGATATTGCTCATATAAAGTTTGGGTTGGGTCCTCATTGATAAAAAAACCTGTGCAAGTTTGGGAACAATCGGATGAAAATTTTGGACTTCGAACAACGATTTCAAAATTTCTCAATTCTAAGGAAGATAACTATGGACGTAATGGTTGGATAATGCTAAAGGGCCCATACCACCTGGATAGTAATACGTGTCGCGCTTCGCGCTCTATATGTGGTTCTTAAAAAAAAAATCCCAGGAGTGCTTGACTCTAGGGGAACGGGTTGCTGGGACACAGCTCCTCCTTGATAAGCGGCTGCTTCCTTTATCGCAACTCATTGTTACAATCAATAATACGTGTCGCGCTTCGCGCTCTATATGTGGTAGGGATAGTACTTAGGGCCTATGATAGACAACCATAAAAATACATGGATAATAGATGTGTTGTTCGCATTTATTTGTTAATATAAAAACACGTGTATTTTTTTTTATAAGATATTTAAGTGATGTAAGAAATTTTAATTAACGTTGTCACCACGCGACATCCATTAATTTTAATAAAAATGTCCAATTGTAGTAAAGGGATTTTAAAATGTCTACATAAAATAAAGCTTTATTATATTTATTAACCTGACTGAAACAAATTGTCAGCCGCCGAACTGTTCCGTTCGTGCCGGAACCCGGGATTGAACCGATGCCTTTTGTAATAAATGTAATAGGCACAAATGCAATACTTATTTACACTAATTTACACAAAAAATCACCACTATGCAAGATATTCTTAAAACAAAAATATATACAATGATCCGTAAAATAACTTCTCCCATAAGCGAAAAAAATGCATTACATACTAGTCGCCGCTCTCCAGAGCGACGCCAATAACATCACCGGTAAAGAACGTTTGCTCTTCCATCAAAATTACCACATCTAAAATGACTTGAACATGGATATAAAGACACGATCTGCAATCTGTTGTTGACTACGAAAACTTGATTGAACATTCTACCGGCGTTCATCTATTAACATGAGACTAAATGTGTCAAGCTGTCATCACATCAATGAGTGTCTATACATGATTCTGCGCAACCTGGAATCGATTATTTGGTAAATGTTCGATTGATTATTAACATTTAAATTATTTTGACTGAAAGGAAGTCTATTTTAGTCTGTCATTTAGATATTTGTTCATTTTCGAGTGGTGTTCCTCGTTTAAAAATAATTAATGGAATCATGGATCCATTCGAATACAATTTCTGTGAGATATCAAAATATGATTTATTATTTCACATTCCAAACTTTGACCATATCCGATAATACAAAATCGGGACACTATTCAAACGTAAGTGTTGCGTTAAACGTGTCTTTCAGCGTTGTTTGACAGTTCCGTTTGTTATTTTATTTAATACGGTTGAATACGATTTGATTTTATAGTTATTAAACCAATATCCGCCTATGATTAATATACATGCATTACTAACACTTGGCCGGTCGGTTTAGGTGTTCTTTATGATAGGACCTATATAAACTCTCTCTGAAAACATAGGTAACCACAAAAACCGTGTAAACAATAGTGAGGCAACCTACCGTCCGATTTCGCACGTTTAATTCGTTTAATTCATCGAATCGCGGAATAATTTGAATAGTATTTCTTTGGAACATTAAACTATATTTTATTAGTTCACATAATATTGACGATATCCGTTGATAAATAATCGAGAAATAATGGTAAATGTTAATGTTGCGCAGAAAGTGCCTTTCGGTGCAGTGTGACTATATCATTTGATATAATATGATAGATCTCGCCTTATAAACTGTGTATCATTAAAAAAATACGATGCAGACACAATGTTCGAAATATTTTGGTTCCAAACGCGAATGCATTCATCCAGTCAAATGTTCAATAAACAGTCCCGCCATCAATTTCCATAGCATAAAAAACATGGTAAACTAATAACTTTTTGTCTTTTTAAATACTGACTTTAATTTATTTTTTGGTTTCTATGAAAATTAGTTTAGGTATAAGACTAGTTTTTCTGAACTCTCTAGTAAATGGTAGGACACAATGTCACACGAAAACACGCGCCTGTTGAATCTATACGTAAAAATTTAAAACTCAATCCTCGAAGAACAGGTAATATATTTCTGTCCACAGAAACTAGAGCTATGCAAAATATTAAATGGGTTAAATTATGTTTCTAACAGAATACTCTTTGGACTATTGTTCTTGACAATCAGCGAGCAATTTCTAAAAAAACAACTCATTTTTAGTGTGGTCAATATACACTTTCACTCCCCAAAATTGCTACAAAAGGTATTACAACTGATCCAGGTAGGGCAGAAAAGGTTTTTATAAAAAAAAACGTACCGAAATCGGATCTCCGGAAAGTTTTTTTTCAAGATGGCCGCCAAAACATATTTATTATCATTACTCTGTTACTATCCATACAAATTCAATGATTTTGGACTCTATACCTAGGTTTCGAAGGTCAAAGAACACTTTAAGATCATCAGAAATAGTGTAAGTATATAATGTTTCTCAGAAATTGAACATGATATCAAAAATAGCCACCGCCACAATAAGAAGGACCACAAGTCCATAAAGTTTGAGTCAAAGGTGATGGTTTGTATGTCAAACTAAATTGTTTCGAGACAAGGAACATTTTTATTACATTGTTGACATCACCAAGAAGTTGAATAATCATGAAATGCAATTAATGACATTCAGCTGTCCACTATCACCTGACACACAATCACCTTTGTCTATAATATTTGTCTCCTCATCGTCCTCAGGACAGACATCTTGTGAATTGTTTGTATTATCAGTTGTCAGTTTGGCAAGGGCCACATACAGCAATGCAAGTGAGCCCATAGCATCTGCAGCTGTATCGAGAGGATTTACATCCTACTGAACAGTTACAATTAATGCGTGTCAATAGTTCTTCAACTACAGTATTGTTTATGGCAATGATTGGAATTAATTGTTCGTTTTTCTTTTTCCATCCCCATTCAGTGAGTTTCATATTATTTGCCATCCCCACCATACCATAATTCGAAAGTATACGCATTGGCTATTACATACTGTTGTGTGTGATTGTATGGAAGTTCGCTCAGGAATGACGAATGTTTCGACAGTAGCCACTTCCTTTGTGAAATGTCTATAGTGATTCTAAGGAATAATTAGACTTGCAACAAAACAGATCTGCCATCAAGCATTTGCCAAGATTTGATATTTACTCTTGAGCCTTGATTCGAAGGAGGAATAAACAAGCAAATAACTTCATGATAGGAACAGTTTTTATTACCTTTAGTTTATACAGATGCCTTAAAACCTTGAAGTTGAATCACAGCCTTAGTGAGCATGAACAAAGAGCAACTAATTGCACATTTCTTCCTTCAAAAGTTCTTTCAAAGGGTTGATATGGTACACTTTTTGTTCATTTGCCTGTTTGTTTACATCAGAGCGAAAGAAGATGGTCTTATTGTCCCTTTCGGAGTAATGCTGGAGCAGGATCAGCAAACCTGTACCCTTGTCGATTAACGTTGTGGTGCTATGACGGGATCGTCCTACTGTTGCTTTTACAATATCAACGTCCGCATCACCTGGTGACACAACAACATAACATCCCTTTTTAATAAGAGTTGTGCTATCAGAGCAATCATTCATGCCTTGTTTTGTCGCGAAACAAGAAGTCCTCCTTGTTGCATGAGTATTATGTTTCTTTGGGGAAACTCAGAATAGGGTTCACATTTTTTCATCGTCTCTGGTGTGAGTTGTCTTTAATAGTAGGACCGTTTTCGTATCCATCAAACACCTCTGGCAGTTGTCCGTAATGCCTTACAGTGAAATATGCATAAGACACGGCTGTTGCGTAATATGTGTCGCCATTTTCCATTGTAAACGATGAAGCAAAGAGCCACCATCAAGCACTTAACAATCTGTTACAAGAATACATTTCATCACAGCCTTTTTTGCCGCGTTTTCAGCATGATCTCAAACTGCCTGAATTATGTAAGGCTTGTCTGCTTTACGAAGTTTGTTCTTGGCCTCACAGAGTGCAGGAGGATGGGGACTCAGTTCATACGACAGTACGTCTTTAATGGAAAGATTTCCAGATTTCGACACTACCAGTAAACGCTAGAACAGAAAGGACGGATCAATAGAACGGTCAGAAGCAATCTGACAAGCGGACCTATTTTCAAGAATTTTTACTCTGTCTTTTCTCTTGAATTTATCAGCAAAGGCCAACTTTCCTATGATATCTCTTATGATCGTGTTCCTATCCTCCGGAAATGCATGAACATTCACATCTGACCCAGCCACTATCCCATTGATTATGTTTCTTAAAGTAGCATCAGATGTGTAGGGTGAGCAGATTGTAATCATTGTCTTCAATTTCTCGAGATCAGACGCATCTCTTTTGGTGCGCGCCTTGAGTATTTGTGTTGTGGACTTGTCGTAAAGGCCGGATCTGTAAAATCCTGCATCGCTCTTTTGTACTCGGATGTTAGGTGCAGATATGGTCCAAACGCTTTGCATTTCCTCGGTCATTCCACTGCCGCGAGTTAGACCATCTGTGCTCTTAAGATACCTCGTCCATGTTTACTCAATCACAAAATCACGGCTTAGCCCAGCCCAACACTGATTGAACCGACGAACAACTTGGAAACCAAAACCGACCTTACGATCCGCCTTGATCTACATCCTTTCCATGCTTACCATAACCTGATAATACAGCCATAATTGGAATGTATTTGAGGTTTTGGCAAGTTCGTGTTTCTTCTTCTCTGTAGCTGATCAAATCCTCAAAACATGTAGCATCTTCCTGCTAGCGTCGTCTCACCCCTATGACGGAAAGAGTACAACTCCTCGGCCTGATCCAGCAGTATCTGAATTAGGTGATCTTCATGTCTTTTCTGCTATGAGCTGGCTTTATTGGTACTTGTCAACAAGAAAATGGTCCCGAAAAGCCCCCCGGACTTTGCCGGTACGTTTTTTTTTCAAGAAGGCCACCAAGTTGGCCGCGAAAACTAGTGAATGATCATCATGGATCGCCGGCTTTCCCCGTCATTATGTGCACAATTGCATTTTCCCCACAGATAGTCTCAATTATGTTTTTTATATGTTGTTATAAAATAATACGAAAAAAGAATAACAATAGTTATGCGCTTGCTGTCATCGGGTTAGGGGTCATTTTGATCCCATGATTGATTTCTCTGTTACGTTTCAGACTAACATAAATTTGTATTATCTTATTATGTGGTCTTTGCCCCCACCCCCCCAGCCGAAACCTTAGCTTAGACACCAAAATAATTAACTTTGATTGGACAGTCACATAGTTATCATCATTACTATATTTTTTGCGGCCATCAAGGACGCCATCTTGAAAAAACACACTTTCCGGTTGTTCGATTTGGGTAAACGTGAAAGAATTAGTTTAACAATTTAAAAGCTTTTACTCACGCACAACAACGTCTATTTTAAAAATGAATATAAAAACGTTTAAACACATAAAAAAATCACCTCGGTGGCTTATTTCTTATAATATTTACTTTCGAAATAAAAATATATATGTAATATGTCGTTCTTTTTGGTACAACGAATAATGACTTGAGCTTTTAATGCGCATAAAATAATAGTCATGCCGCTGTACGACACAGAGATTTCGTTGACCGATAAATACTTATACCTAATTAATAAATTCTGATTTTGAATACATTGATACAATAACGGTTTTCAAGTAACATAACGTTAGCGTAATGATGTTGAGTTTATTAATGTAGTCATGTGCGCACATATCGGTATGAGTGAAAGTGAAATTGAATAAATTGTAGTTGCTTAGTTTCATCTAAGAGACAGACTGTTGCGTCGTTTTAAGGACATACATTTCAAAAGTGCACTCCAACCATAAACATTACCGAATTTCACAGTTATGTTTTGTGACGCAAGCAAATAAATTACACTGTCTAGAATATATTGATGTTGAGAAGTACTTTTAGTTAACACCAAAAACCAGCCATGTATTTTTTTCCTGTTTAAATACTAAGAATACAATGGTGTTTGTTCAGATACTTTAAGTTGAAATATTTTTGTCAATATGTAAATCTTGGTCTGTTCAAATTACTTTTTTTGGATAAACACTCTGCATTTTTGGAACTTCATAACATTTTTCACACATGCATATCTTGGTGGACTAATAAAATATGATAATCTGAAAGTGTTACACATGTGCTCTTCAAACAAGCCTTGATGCTTTGTTAACGCATTTGATTTATTTCAAAGATTGAGTTTGTTGAACTGTTTTAGTTTGAACATTTCAAATTGCTTAGCGCTTAAAATAAAACACTCGGGGGCGTACAATAATATCGATTACATGGAAATATATAGGACTGGACAATTGTATTTCAATACAGTAAGGATATTATTATTTATAAGTATATGATATAAGTATGTGATAAATAAAATAGAACGAACGATTAAATGATTAAAGTCCTTAAAAAACTGACCCGCCACTCAGTTAAGGATAAGCATTCGCAATAGAGGCACACAACTATAAGAAAATCACCAAATAACATTGAAACGAGACGCGTCCTGGTGAAACCAGGCCGAATGCATGTGCGTTCAGCATCAGGCCAGATTTTTCTGTGCAGACCGCACGGGCTAATCAGGGACGACATTTTCCGCTTGTAGGGATTGTTTGTTTAAAGCCTCTATAACGCTCAAAATCAACGAAAATTTCGTAAAGTATTTCGTAAAATAAAGTTAACACTTAAACAATCAGTGTTCCTTATAGCAATAGCCACAATTTCAACGCTTGCTGTGGTATGATTTCATAGATTTTTGTAGATACAAAATGCTCGTTTTTATTTATTTGTGACACAATTAATTCCATTTTAATTTCCCGCGAATATATCTATTCATACGACACACGAACAGTAAGATGGTACAATGTTACTGTTCATGGTTCGTATGAATAGATATCGTTGCGTGAAATTAGAATGGGATTACATATGCAAAACAATAATAAAAACGATCATTTTGTATCTACAAACATCTATTTTACCAGACCACATATGGCGTTGAAATTTCGGCAATTGCCATAAGGAGCACTGATTTTTAATTGTTTAACTTTATTTTATGAAATATTGTACGAAATTTTCGTTGATTTTGAGTAGTAATGGGGCTAGGAAGTCACTCCAAGCCGAAAATCCAGTCTATGCGGCAATCGCGTACCTGATTAGCCTGTGCAAAGGCTCATCAGGGATAATGATTTAAGCACATGCGTTGAGTCCTGTTTTGCCCGGGCGGGACTCTTTGGTATATTGTTAAAAGCGTTACTTTTGGAAAAGAGCTTAACAGGGCCACTTAACTGTCATGAGATAAAAGACGAACAAAACACAAACCCCGAACTAGCAGAATAAAATTTACTTTGAAAAGATTATCCCAATGGAAAATCATAAACTTGTTACGATTGCATCGTTAGCCGAAAGTAAAATACTTAAAACTTTTTATTAAAAGCTGATCGGCAACGTGTCACTACATTTGATTTATTGATGACAGAAAATACTCGTTCGAGACGAAACCGGCGAAATATATCTTTTCAGAAATTGAAGGTAGCTACCTTAAAGAATCGACAAAGCAATAGACACACACACTTATAGTAATGGTAACAATGCGTCTTTCGTAGTACATGAAATCAGTACATAACTTTACTTTAAATGGAACTAGCATTATAAGAAACACATCAAATTTTGAAATTAAAAAACTGTTTTGATAAGAAAATGTGTATATAAACAACTTAATACTCCAAAACTGGACTTTTACCAGATTGAAATAAAAACAAGTGAGATGGAATTATAATTGAACAAATGTAATGGTTTAACATAGTATAGAAAATAAAAATCACGTACTTTCAAACAAGTAGTTAAGATCCCGTATAAAAGGTCCTTCAGTAGACAATATATTTCTTTGTATGAAAGCAAGTATCAAACAAAAACGCATCTTGGTGTATATTTATTTAAATTCTTATTAATATGAGTTGGGTTTTTGGCGAAACATATCTTCTAGCGAGAATTGCGAAATATATTTAATGTTAATTGTTTGTTGCCATATGCATAAATCTTCGAGCAATGTTTGGCGAAATGAGCAGATTGTTGTAAACATAAATAGTTTACATGAGCATAAAGCACATTTTAAATCTGCAAACATATATTTATTGCCGAGAACACGACTTGACGTGAATAGCAACACAACGCAAACATTGCGTATTTCAAAATGAAATAGAACTTCTATTCGAGTTCTGCATTTAAGTAAATATTTATATTCTTCTTATAAAAGTTCTATATGTTCTATCAATCATGTTGATGTTTTTTATTCCAAGAAATTTATTCCAAGACTTCTACACATTCACTTCTAATCAAATTGATTATTTACGTTATGCAATTAGGCGTTGTAAATATTTTGTAAAACATTAATGACAACATACCGTAAGTTTAACTAAGTTATCTCCCAAAATGAAACAGACGACAAAGTCCCACACCAATTCAGCGTCATTCAACAACCGACATGTCTCATCTGCTGTCATATATGTAACCTCGTTGTAATAATTAATGCTTTTTCGGCAGTCTTCGGAAACCTCCGTTATAATTGTCGAGACTGTTCGGTGAATTCCGTGATTTAACGAAACTGGCCATTGAACGCAAGACCAATCTGAACGCATCGGACAGTGGGCTACAACACGCCGATATGGCGGAATTGTCCGAGGTGTCCCGATTGACGCAAGACGTGAGACGTAGGGGCTATTTATGACTCTTAAGAACGTATTGATTTGTTGATATTTGTTTAATGACAGAATCACAGTTTGCAAAAGTGATGTATCGCGTTACGCCGTCGGTCAAGAAATAAATGTACGCTGGCGAAATAAACGTGTCGAAATAAATGATAACCTTGGTTATAAATGTGTCACAATAACTTTTTCAGCATTGTGAACAGGTGTATATAATGACTATGTTAATATTTTATAAATTGCAGATGCAACACCCACTGTTGACTTCTAGCTAGCGTAAGCAAATTTGAAGTGAAATCGTTGTCTTCTAAACAACTAAATGTTGTGTGATTTCGCTGTGTAAACACAAAATACGCGCTTTAAACATAACATCATCTACGAATTGTGTATGCATCTTTTACAAATATGTTTTAACGTTAATGTGTAAATGCTAGCTGAATTAGAACAGTCGAGTCAAGATAATAATCCCAATGGATGTATCTGCGGACATGTATAAACACTAAACACAACAGTAATAAACTGCTTAACACTCGATGATCTCATGGAAAGAAAATAACAAAAACACGATCAACTCTAAACAAAATTTGATTCAGATCTTTCACAAAAGCATGTTAGTGATCAGACAATAAAAGTATTAGTCTCGTGATAAGAATAAACTTAGTTTAAGCTATAGCAGTTTGGTGAAAACTAAGCTTTACTTTAAGTTTATTTGTTGCTGTGTTTTCATGCGTTTTTCAGTTTCCGATCAAAATAAAGAAAAAAAATATATAATAACCTTATTAATTCTTAAAATAAATGCTTACGTATGCGCCTGTAAATATGCAAATACCAGAAGTCTACTAATCTTAGTATTTCGTCCGAAATTTGTATATTTACTTCTTAACGGTCCATCCTACCTCTGAAATTTACACAAACATAATGTCATCCACAGATGTTTTAAATAGAGATTTAAATATTAAATATGCACATCAATAATAATCATCGTATGAATTTTAATGAATATTTACAAGAATTGTACAGCTGAATGAGGGCTTCACATGACGAACGGACTAAATAACTAAATTTTACATGTCCAGCAATATATAGTGCGAAACGTAATTTATTTTTATTTTTACTCAAATCACAATAATAAATTGTGGAAAATTGAATTTAATTACAATTTTGCCTTCCTCCAAAATGGATTCAGAGACAATTGGAACAATTGCTTTAACAGCAGAGTCATCAAGACATACAAAAATTCCAGTATTAATAATTGCAACGCTACGTACATATCATGTTATGAGTTTGCAAAAACACCAAGGATTTCATAAAAACACTTTTTTCTAAATGCCTGTCTTAACGTTGTCTCTTATCATACATGAAATAGTGTTTCTACACATTTTGTATTTATTGTGTTTATTTCTATTACGAGAAAATTGTGAAAATCGTGAAATTGTTAAACTCTTAACGTGTCCCTTTAATGTTAAATGAATGTTTTCTTCTATTTCCACTGAATACCTGAAAGCGTTCATCAGTCACAATATACGATTCATACAATTATATTTATTGTGTTTTGATAAACATGTGTTCAAGCGACATGCATTTGTCTAATGTGACATTTAGACGCATTACATAGCCAGAACATTCTTTACATCTGAATGAAGCAAGTAAATTATTTTTTCAATTCTCCAGCGACCTCTCCAGGTGTAATTTCACTCGTAATTTATTTCTGAAAGTTATGAATGAATGTTGTGTTTATATACTGATATATTGCCGTAAACATGCTCTAGTTTTCCACTTTCAAGCACGGCTGAGCGCATGGTGCGGAGACGTTGTGACAGAAACTGATGTTACTTAAATCAAGCTTAAATATATTGCATTTGTTATCTTTTGTACAACAGGGATTTTATTCATACAATTCGTTTTCGTACTGTGCATGGCTTAGATCTGTCACAGTGGAGTCTATTGACGTTTCATGCGTGTTCTTAATGTACACCAACTCCTCAAAATCACCTTACATTACAGATGGATAGAACGGCTGTAACACTAGTTAGGCTTGGTGTTTTTCGTAGTTTTGTTGCACGTTTAGATAGTCTTCTACATTAATTGTGTGACTGTCATATCAAATAAAGGTGATTGTAACGCGTATATAGTCTACTTGCAAATGAATAAGTATGGGGGATATGACATATACACATATGACCGTGCAAAAATATTTTATATTAATCAGCACATATGGCTTAACATTCATCATCTTAACCGTTAGGAAACACAAATCATTGGATTTGTATATAAAATAATAAATAACCTTCTCCTTTTATTTTGCCACTATTTAAAACGAATTCCAGTCAAATTTTTTACTCAACACGTAGCCCACAATAAACCATTCCACAACGTATGCGTGTATGTCTTAAATAAAATCACAATAAAGAATAAGTTTAGTAACGTTGCGATGATACTTGCTTATACGTTTCCAATTCTTCTCTATTGCCTATATTTGTCAATGGGTACTAGTTTGATTGTCAATTACAAAGGATTGTGTATTGTCCATACTTGTTTGTGGCAAATGATGGTTTGAGGTAAATGTTTTGCTATGCTTATGACAAACGCTTGTCTATGATAAATTGTGAAAGCTCGTATATGATTAATGGGTGTACATGACAAATGTTAGTCTATTACCAATATATGTTTCTGGTCATTATTTGTCTATGACCAACTCTTTTAATGACAAATGCTTGTATATAATCAACGCCTGCCTATGATAAATGCTTGTTTATGATCAAGTCTTGTATATGTCCAACGTTTGGCAATTCACAATCAATGTTTGAATATTGCCGATTGCTTTATTGTTATCAATTCATCTAAATGACCAATTCTTGTTTATTGCCAATGTTTGTTAATAGCCATAACCAATTTTTTCTATGATCTATACTTTTTAATAATAAAATCTTGTCTGATGCGAATGCTCGTCTTTTGCTCATGTTCTTCTTTAATAATTCTTGTATGCGACCAGTGATTATAAAAGACCAATGCTTGTCTTTTTCAAACTCTTGTCTTCGACCAATTTTTGTCTATAACCATAACAAATGAGTTTCTATGGTCAGTACTTGTCAATTAACGATGCCTATCTATGACCCATGATTGTCTGTGACTAATACTTATCAATGATGAATGCAGCTCCATTACCAATCATTGTGTATGACCAAAGATTGTTTATGACCAATGATTGCCTAGCACCAATGCTTACCTAGCACCAATGCATGTCTATGACCAATTCATGTCTGCGACCAATGCATGTCTATGACCAATGCTTGCCTAGCACCACTGCTTGTCTATCACCAACGCTTGCCTAGCACCGATGCATGTTAATGACCAATTCATGTCTACGACCAATGCTTGCCTAGAACCAATGCTTACCTAGCCTAGCACCAATGCATGTGTATGGCCAATGCTTATCTATAACAAACGCTTGCCTAGCATCAATCTATGCCTACGACAAACGCTTATCTGTTACAAATGATTGCCAATGACCAATTCTTGCCTATGACCAATTCATGGCTATGACCAATTCTAAACTAAAACTAATTTCTGTATATGACCAATTGTATTGTATATGACGTATGCTTGTTTACGAACAATTCTTGCCCATGACCAATTCTAGTCGATGACCAATTCTTGTCAACGACCAATGCTCGCCTTAAACCGATTTTAGTCTTTAACGGATGTTGGATGTTTAGCTTTAACCCATACTTGCCTATGACCTACTATTTTATATGATCAATGCTTAACTAAGATTAATTCCTTTATTTCACCAATGCTTGTCTATGATCAGAACTTTTCTATGACTGATGCATTACAAATCCATTACCAATTTTTATAACCATAATCATGCTTAATTGATCCTTTTTTGTTCGGAATAATCTGACCGACTCATGGATATTACTCTGTACCAAAAGTGTGTTTAAAGTCTAGGTTTTATTGCATATGTTTTAATATCTAAAGAAAGACAAACTCGCGTTTGCATTCACAAAACGCCATAAAAGTCTATAAAGCTTTGCAAAAACGTTATGCAGCACTCTTTTACATGCGGTACTTATAAAATTGGAAGTTAATCCTTGTGGATGTGTATTGCCGTTCAAATCACAATGACCTCATAACTTTTGTCAATATGAGAAAAGTATGCAGCGCATGTGCATATAACAGTAAAATGTTTCGTAAATTAAAGTTTAGTTCCAAGGAATGTCCATTATTGATTAATCTACGGAGTGACCCTAACCTTTGCGTGTCAAAGGTTGGATGAATCTATTTTAAATCGATCAATAGGCATATGTCAAAGTGTAAGCAATTATTAAAAGCTACACCAGAAAATCAATTTGCAACAAGTGACACGCCAAAGACGTAAAATATGCCCGTCCTTAATGTAGAGGTATTTAAATTATGGAATGTATAAAACACGATTATTTAATTTCGGGCATTCAGATGTATGTCCGAAAATTTATTTTTGTAATATATATCATTATGTATCGAACCAATAAGTCATTTTTGATTATTTTAGTTACTGTATTAATTGTTTCATTAATTTTATGTTTAAAAGATTGTATATTTTATTCAACTGATTAAATATATAATTTAATTAAAAACTAAATTAAACAAAGATCAGTTGGTGTATTTTTGTTTTACAATTTTACATACCGGTAAATACGGCATCGACGTACTCTATATTCACCATACTCGCTACCAATATCCTTTTTTGCACTGGAACTAACACCTCTATATTAGGCATATATTATGTTGCAACAAAAATAACACTTGTTTATATGTTTAAATAAACACAAATGAAATACTTACTTGCCAAGTTATATCGAATAGGCTTTGTTATATTGAACGTTAAAACTGGAGAAGTTTACAATCGTGGGTTTTTAAAACCACACTGATGTAAACAGTCAATGGTCGAAGTAAACGTGACGCACAATATACTAGCTACAAATAATGTGTTAAATAAAATGAAGATATTTTACTGAGAAAAATGCACTTTTTGTAAGACAGAAAAACGATTTCATTTATAGTGGAGTTCTGAATAATATAATAGTTATTTTTACATTGTAAAAAAGTAGTCCAGCAATTAATGGTCGAAGAAATAATTGTAAGCTAGCGTTATTGATATGCAAAAACACATGTAATCATCATTTAATAATAACGTGGGTATTGGTGGTGTATTTTGAAATAGTTTATAAATTGTGATGACAGTCATTTAAGTTATGATTGTTGTTCTTTTTTTAATATTTGCACCAACTTGCAAATCATCAGAAAAGTATTACATTGGTGTTACAAAAAAAAAACGTTCATTTTTTTCTTTGTTAACGAAACATGGTGCAACAAAAGTTCGTGACCTTAAACAAAGTGGTAAAGACGCCTATGTAGTTATTCAAGAAACACTTTTCTACAGTTAATTTATTGCTTTATATTAATGTTATATGCATGTGCCCCATGAGAATTATATCCATGGCATGTGTTTGTTGTAGTCCGTGGAGTTTAAAAGGTTCTTGTAAGTTGGATTAAGCATTTCTATTACAAACTGAACATAATTTCGTCGTAGCCAATCCACAATCACTTAAGTTTCGATACGGTTACACATATAATGGATATTGCAATACATGCTCGTTAAGTCGATACAGCATGTTCTGTTGATGTTCTGTTTTTTTAACGAATAAAGTGCTTAAAAGCCCATAATAACTCTAATTCAACGAATATTGAGAGCAATATTTAAAAAAAATACAGCTAACAAATACAAAAAATCAATTTTTCTAATACCAATAGCCAACATTTCAGGTTCGAACCACACATAGCACTTTTTTAACCTGCTTAAAGTAACATAAAAACAGAAAGTTATCGAATATTTCGCAAAATATTTCGTTGAATAAAGTTAAACCATAAAACATCAGGGTACAAAATCAGCGTTCCTTACAGCATTTGCCAAAAATTCAACGCTATATGTGGTCTAGTAACATTGATTTAACGCGATACAAAATTCTATTTATTTTTTTTTTTTTGGGGGGGGGGGGTTGCGTCACAATATATTCCGTGTGATTTTCCGGCCCGATATTCGAACATTTACGAGCGAACGCGAGTGGGGCTTCGGGAAGCTTCGAAAGCACGATGTAGTTCTCATGAATACGTCGTTCTTCCGACGTTCCCCGAAGTCAGTCATGCGGGAAATTTACATAAAATATACTGTCGCAAAAAATAAAAACGAGCATTTTGTATCTCGTTAAATCTGTGTTACCATACCACATAAAGCGTTGAAATTTTTGCTATTTCTATAAGGCACACCGATGTTTTATGTGTATATTTTATTTTACGAAATATTTTTCGAAATATTCGTCGATTTTGAGTATTTATGCTTCTTAAAGCAGGTTTTATAAAAGATGATTCGAACCTTTACCAATAAAAAACCCTATTCGTATTTAGCTAGCGAGTCCAATACATCAAGCACATACAAACACAAGGGTAAACAAGGGACAAAATTGTCACAAAACCAGGTTTTCATTGTGAAAAAAAATCTGATTAAGGGAGACAACTAAAACTGAACTTTTGAAATGAACAAACAAAATTAACCCCCTTTGTAAGTTTGTTTCAAAATAAATCTATTTTAATTTGTGGTGACCTTGACATTGGAGATATTGACGTGATTCTTTCGTGCGACACACCGTGCCATGATGGTGAACAAATGTGCCAAATAATTGTAAAATCTCACAATGAATGACATAGTTATGGCCCAGACAAGCTCATTTATTGCCAATTTTGACCTTTGAACTCAAAGTGTAACCTTGACCTTGGAGATATCGACGTAATTATTTCGCGCGACACACCGTCCAATGATGGTGAACAAATGTGCCAAATGATTTTAAAATCTGACAATGAACG
The DNA here is from genome assembly GCF_020536995.1 of Dreissena polymorpha. Classification (NCBI taxonomy): domain Eukaryota; kingdom Metazoa; phylum Mollusca; class Bivalvia; order Myida; family Dreissenidae; genus Dreissena; species Dreissena polymorpha. The sequence goes on from NC_068363.1 coordinate 38,293,662, forward strand.
ACATAGTTATGGCCCGGACAAGCTTGTTCCGCCCGCCCGCCAGCCCGCCAGCCAGCCAGCCAGCCAGCCAGCCCGCCCGCCCGCATTCGCCAATCTAATAACAAGTTTTTTCCTTCGGAAAACATGGTTAAAAATATCGCTTTCATGCCGTCAACATAAGGAAAAGACTATTATTAAAACATTGCACATGAATTTCGTGTAACGACTTCGAGTTGCTAAAAAAACGCGCGAAAGATAAGCTAAACCAACAACGTCCTCGATAAAAGCTTTGGCGTACACAATTCAAATTACGTTTGTTTTACAAATCTTCACGCAGAGTTGTCGTTCCATGCTCTAACATACAATTTCTGCCATCACAAGAAAAACCTTCAGGATCTGGAAGGATGTTATGTTTTTGTTTAAGTATTATATTATAAAAAGTAGTGTCATTGTCTTTTATATTTTGAAAATAGTGTATAAGTTAAAATTCATAATAAAAATATACATAAATAATACAGATATATTTTTATAAAATTTATTTTAAAAAAACCCACATCTTAAAGGACAGCCTAAGTTTTTGCTAACCAAGCATTTAAAATTGCACATGGTTATTGTATAAGTGTTGTAAAGTGAAGCCCTGCTGAAAGTGATGCATTCATAATTGTTCCACGATGTGCGATATTTATTTTCTTCATCGCCATCAGCGCAGTCAAATCAAGTCTAATCATGCATTTTCTTCATTTCGTGTACACTGTGCAATATAGAAAACAAGTTAACTAAAATAAATAGGCACATGAAGGTTAAACCAATGTGCCGTGGTGGTATTACGGAACTACAGCGCTATTTTAGTACTGAATTATGGTTTGGTCTTGCTGTTCCTTATTAGACATGAAAAATAGTACTGATTGCAGTCTCTTTGACTAACACAAACCCCTGATATAATTTTAACGTGTATTGTGTCTTTGTTTCAATGTCATCCCGAAACTCGATAGAAACTGCAAACATAATGCTGATTGCTTCATTCCTCTCAACATTGCTCCCAACTTGATAGTATAAACGCTCTAAAATTAATCATATATGAAAAAAAATAATGGTAAGAGTAACAGATGAAAAATCAAACATTTTGAATAACCTCTCTATTGTGCGGAAGTCAGATATTATGAGAATGGACACGTTGCTTTGGGGTATAGCGGGTTTAATAATACGTTATCATTGTCCAATTAGTATTTCACAACTACAACAATGTGTAATCTGTCAAATTTCGTTTGTGTTTGTCACCAGTATTGACAGCCTCTCAATCGGTGGAATACTTTCGCTGAAGTTTTCTAGTAACAAATACACAACGGAGTGACGTCATGATGAAGACGTTATAAATGCCATTGTGTCACACCGGTCTTACTGACCTGTGTGAATGCGCGCAAAGCATTGTGGGAAACGGACTTTTTTCCATCATGGCGTTGGTAACCATAATAAACGCGGAAGTGAAAAATGGTAATTAATTATTATCAAAAACAGGCTCCATCAAACCGGGCCAGCTGTAATATATATTTGGATGCAGTTTGTGCTTCAAAAGGAGCCACTTTTCATGTCAGTCTATTGTTTGTAAGAATCACTAAACACGAAATTAGACTAACTGAACACGTTGCAATACTGTATCTTCGAAATAGTAAATAAATCTAAATCATAAAAAAATATTTATAATTAAATACCTGCTGAAATTTGAGAACGTAAACGATTTAAAATAAACGCTGTGATCATTGCAAGGAATCGTACATGTAGGCCTACTGTGTGAGAGTATTAATCAGGGATAAAATAAAATGGAGTTCGAAGGATCTAACATTTTGAGGAGGACGTCATGACTCATGGTATCTTGGACATTTGGCACTTTCATGTATTTATTTAGTAGATACTGAAAATGCTGAATGTGCTAATTGCAACATCAAAGACGAGCAGGTGAGATTTTTACAGCTTTATTTTTCTCGACATAATATTGTATGTTTTCCATTTAATTTATATGCCAGTGTTTTTTTTTCACCATTTAGGGAATGGGGCTAGGCCCTTTAAATTGGAAAATAACATGTTCTTTTGAGTTAATTTGGGAGATTAATAATGTTGCTTTTATGATTAAAAATACTTTGAAATTGATAATAACAGTGATTTTAATAAGATATATTTTAAGGTTCAACTTATTTAGCTTGACTTTGAGATAATTTACATGTTTATATAATTATTAAAACATTTTTTGTTTGGAAACCTTCCATTGGGAATTTTAAGGTCCCATTTGCGAAAAATATATACTTTTTTCATTGCGAATCAGAATGGGTCATCTTACCGGACCCAAATTTGAAGGAAAAAAAACACTATATGCTCAATTTTAGCTCGGCTGTTTTCAGGGAAAACCCTAGGTATTGTGTTTCTACACACCACACCCATTTTGGGGTCACTATGTCAAAGGTTAAGGTCACTAACCTCAAAAAAATAATAAATTTCATTTTTCAAAACTGCACCGCAGCCTAGCTTGGCACCCATTATGTGGTGCTCTTGTTTATATATAATTTTAAAGATATATTAATAACCAGAATAGTTGATGCATGTATAAATTAAAAGATACAGCCATGAACAGTGTGTTTTAATTTTTAATAAATATGCTTTGATTGCGTATTATGCAAAACAATAAAAGTCCATAAATTGTTTACTGATTTTTAAAATGTTGAATGTCACACCTCATGTACCACTCCGTTTATGTACCAACACTTTATGTACCACTATCTGACACTTTATGTACCATATTTATAATATATAGAGATAACTCATTTAATATGAATGTGTGTTATTGATGAAATGTATTTTGTGTGATAGTATTTATGAATTTAGACTTATATATTGGCCATAGATTTTATTTTTTGTCAGATTGTCTAAGTACATTGTATCACTGAGTGTCTTAGTGTAATTTATTAGCCCAAGTACATGTAGTACTTAATAAATGATTTATTAGTCTTACCTGAAATTGAAGTAAAGTATAAAAATTCATTTGTCTCTTATCTTATCCTGACTAAGGATTATAAAGTCTAAAAAGTTTTTATTATATTGTAAAATTGAAATGTGATGCTTTGAAGAGAAGAGAGAATGACCTTATAATAAATGTTCAAACTGTAAAAAATCAAATTATATCCATCTTTAGACTTTAATCATGTTTAGAGAATGACCTTGATTCATTAGGACTGCTATGAATGAATGGACAATAACACCTATATTTTATGTAGTAGTAGTAGTAGTAGTAGTAGTAGTTGTAGTAGTTTTCGTAGTAGTAGTAGTAGTAGTAGTAGTAGTAGTAGTAGTAGTAGTAGTAGTAGTAGTAGAAGTAGAAATAATTGTAGTAGTAGTAGTAGTAGTAGTAGTAGTAGTAGTAGTAGTAGTAGTTGTAGACTAGTAGCAGTAGAAGTAATATCAGTAGTAGTAATAGTTGTAGTTGTTGTTCTTGTTGTAGTAGTAGATAATTATTTAATTAGTTGTAGAAGTAGTAAGAGTTGTAATGGTTGTGTTTGTATTTGTATTGAATTCTGATCATACAACACAATGATGCTGGTGCTAACGATGATGATGATGAATATGATAATGCTGCTGCTGATTGTGATGATGATTATATGATGGGACTTCGGTATTATAAAATTTGTGAGGTTCAAACACAAAACCTGTTGGATAATAAAACTTCTCATTTTATGACAAAAGGTTTAGATTGTAGAGTAAAAAAAAGAGTATAAAATTCCCTAATAGGAAAGCCACCATTAAAGGACCATGTGGGCTTCATCAAAAGCAATGCATGACACAGTTATATCTCTTTCAAATGCACTCAATATTGCTGTTCCAATTGACATGCTCAGAAATGCTTCTGGTTGGGCATACACCAAAAAGTACTTTCCTTCAATTATTTCTTCTAAAGACACAATAACAACAATGTCGCCCTTAGCAGGAATTCCGGACGCCCCCCCCCTAAGATGTTCCCTCCCCAGACATTTCCCCCCTATTTTAGTTTTAGTGCTTACATTCCCCCCCACCCCACAATAAATTTATAATGGTTTGGTTGAATTATAATCTTGATTTATTATCAAAATGATTATTTTGCTTATGTAATCTTATGTAAATAACTTTTTATATGAAGCAGCTTGTTTGTTGTTTTCTTTGGATTAATCATTCATTATTTTTGTTAAACTGTTTAAGGAGTGCATGTAAATTATTAGTAAATGTATGTTGGTGTACTAGAGAAATACTAGAGGAATACATGTACATGGGAAATATTCTTAAAATCTTACACATGTTGTTTTTAATATAATTAAATAGGATCAATTGATGAATTAATTCAGTTTGAGTAAACTTGGGCTGGGTTGTGGAACTATAGTAATTTGTTGTTTTTAATCCAATTAAATAGGGTAATATGTATTGTCAAAAAAAAAAAAATGCATTCATACGCATATAATCCAATTATTGGATGTCACTGATATTTTCAATTTTACTAGTAGCTTATTAAGACTAATTAAAATAGAAATGGACTTTCCTTGCAAAGTATTTCATTATTAATAATATAATTAGCTAATGTGATAAAAATATTGATATTTTAATACTTTAACTCAATGATATTAATAATATTTAAATTTGCCCAAAAAACAAGGGCAGGTAGATAGGAAGGATTTTTTGTGGAAAATCAACAGTGTTGTCAGTGTTAAATATTTGTAAAGCTTCTTCAACTTCAGTTTTACATTTTATGACCTGCAACATATTCTATCCTAGTTTATTTTACTATGGTAAGTCATTAAAGTGTTATTCATTTTTGAACTATATAATGTGCTAATCTCATATAATGAATTACTACCCGATTTAAAGATGACAACTTATCTAAATTCATTAATACACTAGTAATAATTGTTTTATTGTAACATACTATTCCACTAAAAATGACCATCATAGAACATCAATGCTGTGCTTTTACTAAATTTTTCATTGATCTGAATTATTTAAAGAAAAAAATCAGTCACTTATAAAAAAATATATAATTAGGGTGTCAAATTTAACAAACTGAACAAGTCAATTTAAACTTCTCTTGCAATGCAAATGGAGCCACTTGAAATTCAAATTGTTCCCATACTAGTCGGCAATATAGCTATGACATTGTGTCTATTCAAAACATGCATCAGTCACACCTTCTGAAACTTTTTAGGCGGATTTTTAAACCCTATTTCACTGCAAACTTTCGTCAATAAAAGATCCATGTTGTAATACAACCGAAAGTGAAAGTACAGTTTAAAAAAATGAATAAAGAGCAAACTTGTTGAAAACTGACGAAAAATTTAGCTGATACTGATGTAAGACCATAAGACTGAACAAAATAACACTTAAATTTTAAATCATAACAATAATGTTTACTTCTAAAACAAATTCTTCATTCGTCCGCGGACTTCTTTGTGTCGTAGTCATAAATGCCTCCAAACGGAGTGGTGTGATGCGTCTAAGGATAGAGGTGACAATAACGTAGTGACGTCACCATCTATGTATAGAATGTTATAAATGCTACATTCCGGATAAATGAACATAAATAAGAAATGACCATTGGGGCATGCATGTGTTGGCGAAAAAAAAGTGGTATTACCCTTTGTATATGGCTTTTATTTATTTTATAAATTTGAAAACAATGAATCATCAATACGACGCAAATAACCGAGGGAATTGGGTTTTAAATGTTTTCATTATGGTTTAAATGCACATACTAAACCATCGCATGAAACGTTCGGGTGGGCATTCTTGGCATGGCTTTGCTGGATTGTGAAAACAACAGCACTTAGCAAAGGTTTATAACCTAATAAATTAAATTGTAAATAAAAACTGTCTTTCATACACGTTCACAGTGGTAAATATATAGTATTAACTATAATTTCCCAATAAAGTCAGATGATATATTAAGATAAATACTCATGGATGATCCTTATATGATATCTTAACAATGTGTAATATGCACGAAGCCATTCATGCCATGGTTATATGAGCAATTCGGTGAATTCCATTTACTGTTTAATTCTGTAACGCAGAGATGGGGGAAATGCTTATCGCATGACATGACGTCATTTAAATGCACCGGCTAGTAATAGCGTCAGATATGTATGGATTGTTAGATGACGAAGTCATTACATCGATGAACTCACGAAATGTGGTTTATCATGCGATATATTCAAACAAATGTAAAGGTGAAGTATGAATTACATATAATGTGTCGCGTTCTGAGAAAACTGGGCATAATGCTTGTGCCTGAAGTGTCGTCCCAAATTAGCATGTGCAGTCCACACAGGCTAATCAGGGACGACACTATCCGCCTTAATTGTTTTTTTTGCTAAGAGTCTTCATTTTAACAAAAAATCTCATAAGAGCGGAAAGTGTCGTCCCTGATTAGCCTGTGCGGACTGCACAGGCTAATTTGGGACGACACTTCACGCACGTGCATTAAGCCCAGTTTTCTAAGAAAATGGCTCTTTTAATTATACAATGTGTTAACACATCACCAAATGACCAAAACGCGTGGACAGACAGACTTGTGCATACGCGGATTTCTTGGGGCTGGAAACGGGAAAAAAATATTGGCGATATTTTACATTTTTAACCATTCTATCTGTTTTAATACAAAATCTGATGTGATGTACTTAAGATGAAAAATTAGTAAGCACATATATTTATGTAGCAAGTTTATTTTTTTGAATTACTCAATTCCGTTGAGCAATGTGTTTAGTTAAGCATACACTATAACAAACTATGAACATATGTCGTCTGCTAAAAAAGAAAAGCAACAGCAACACACTTGCTTGTAAGAATTTTATTTTTTCATATGTTGTGTTACTCACACAAATGAAAGTAAAAACTATATCATTCACAGTTAAACGAGATTGACGAGTGTGTGTCTATCAATAAGGTGCTACAATCCCAAAATCAGATATCGGCGTCTGGCGTGTTTGCTAAGCGGAAGTAAGTTTATTAAATCGCGTATAAAGTGGTTAAAATTAATGTACACATTGAACCATCCCACAGCAAAGAGATATTATAAATACTGTTTCTTATTATAACCACAACAAAAGGGTTAACACATTCAACAGGTCTAAATGGCGACAGAAACTTTTTGTCCACCTCGGAGCACTTTAAACACACGTACGATCGGTTCGCAAGATAAAACAAAAACTATCAATGTAAATGAGCCTTGTTCTGAGAAAACTAGACTTAATGCATGTGCGTAAAGTGTTGTCCCAGATTAGCCTGCACAGTCCGCACAGGCTAATCAGGGACGACACTTTCCGCATAAACTTGATTTTCGGTAAGGAGGGACTTCATAGAAACTAAAAAAATATAAAAGCGGAAAGTTTTGTCCCTGATTAGCCTGTGCGTACTGCACAGGCTAATCTGGGACAACCCTTTACCCACATGCATTTAGCCCAGTTTTCTCAGAACACGACACAAATTATTTTCAGTTGTAGGTAGAGATGTGCTGTGATGTTATGAATGAAATTATGCCTTCATAAATCAAAGTACTGACAGTACTGGTGTGACGATGCTTTTGAACAGGATGGATATAAAACATCAATTTAAGTCTATCTATATCACCACAATTATGTATGTTGATACGAACATTTGGGTACGATAAAAAATTTGGGTACGAAAAAAAATTTGGTACGAAAAAAATTTGCGTACGAAACATTTTTGGTACGAAAAACAGTTTAAGGTTCGTAAAAAGTTAATATTACATGTTTTTATTCGCAATTTATTTACTAAATCGAGAACAAATATCAAACAAAATAGAGAAAATATATAGTTGTTTCATTGGTCCATAAAAATAAAATGGATGTAAAATTACTAATTTTAAATTAACGTTCTGATACACTTATTGAATCTGTTTCCCCAGGATATGCTGTTCTCTTAATATTCACCTTTATCAACACGAACGACAACTCTGCTAGGAGAATGTTATCAATGAAAATCAACGAGCAATCTCCGACGCAGTGGCGAATGCCAAGGGAAGTAACTGAAAAATCGAATTATCTCAATCGGTCTTTTACATAAGTCCCCATTGTGAAGAATTTTTTTACTGCTAATCAAACCTTAGACGACGCTGTTCCAGCATCGTCAAAAAGCGCAAATTCACTCATTGAACATCATGGTAATAAGTCCGAAATCGGTGTAAAGTAACCGTAAAACAAGGTGAACATCAAGGTTCTAGTTTCATCGAAATTGTTTCAAACATTCACGGAAAAGTAACTAGTTCGTTTCTATCAGTTCGTCTTTCGTCTTTGCATAAGCAAAATAACTGACTGTATGTCATTTGACATTATGAAAATAATTTACTAAGTATTATATGTGAGCCTTTGCAGTAAATCATGTATACATCCTACGTCAAATGCTCTGCAAACAATCGTTCGTGTCATTGTTCACGTTTTTTATCGTGTTCACTGTACGACATAACAATATAGAGAGCAATAGTCAAAGCAAGTTGTTGTTTTTTTCTGTGAAACTGAATCAGTTAATAAGTTATTTATACATGTGTGTGTCTCCAGTGCAAAAATGGAATATGTAGTGTCACTGTGTGCGCTTTTATAGTGTTTATTTGAGTGTATTTAATTCCAAACCAATGACTTTGGTATATATTTTGCGTGATAATTTGTTGGATTAAGTGAGTTTTTACGGAGTGTTAGAAAACTTCCCTTGATTTAAAACCGTGTACACTTGGATTTATTCTTTTTCAGAATCAAACATTTGCGCCATATTCTTGTTTAGAATTGTTTATAATATAACCATATGTTCATTTAATAAGTAAGGCGCACATGACAATTTAGCAGGACGACTGATACTTCTTATTTTATGAACATTACAAATTTGTTGTGCCTGAATTATCCAATCGTGAATGTTAATTTAAAGTAATGAGTGTAAGACACTTAACGCGCATGCATATTAGGACTTTTGTGTGATAAAAGGGAAAACGCCGCGAAAATTCCCCCTGCTATGGGTAGCGACCCGCTTTCCCTAAAATGGATTGAGGGCCCTGTAATAATACATATACATAGTTTATTTGTTCCTGTAGATTTGTGTAGTAATATTATATTCATATACAGTGTTTTGATATACACGTTTAACACGTTGTGAGTGTGAGTGTGGTTATTTAGTCATTAATACAACTATTTTGCTTAATTGAGGACAATTAAGAAGCTAAGGTGAGGGGAGTGTTGTATTGTTTAGTTTATGAACTCAATTTAGACTGCTTTGTTTGATGCCATCGGGGCATGGTGGACATGTGTTATCAGAACAGGATACCATGTGGTTATCATTTCATAATAAAGAGTAGTCTGGTGTGTTGCTCTGCAAAGTCTGCTTGTCAAATATTTCAACAGTTGCGAAAATAAATATCAATTAAATGTTAGGTCCTATCAGTGTCTTTCCACATATCCAAATATGGGAGGGTGGGCAGATTGGTGTGAAAAGCCAGGTTTTGTGAGGGAGCTGGGGAGAGTATAATTGAACGTTGAGATGTAAAGAGACAAGTAGTGTGAGAGACTTATTCATTGGTGTATATATTTATTATCATAGTGTGCAAATAAAATGTAGAGTGTATATACTGTGTTGTGAAATTATGAACACTCCCCCCCCCCTTGAAAATTGTAACACTGTCGTGACACATTCAATCTTTTTATACAATACAAGACATTATAAATGTGTGTTGTATTTGTAAGTTTTTTAACAAGATACCATGATTTCTTGGTGCGTTCATTATATGATGTCGTATTGACTTTCTAACAAATCCCATGCCAGTAAAAAGGCCATATGGTTCTTTTGTAAAAGAGGGCGGAAGTGGATATCTTATCGAGTACATTCTATCATCGAGGCAGGGAACCATCGTGCTTTGGTCAAAACTGTATTTGCAGCCTTATTTTGATCGCTTTTAGCCGTAATACGAGCATTCATGAACACAATCTCTATTACTCAATAATAATTTGCGACTTGACAATAGTTTATACATAAAGGTTTGACGAAAGGGACGACTGGGGCGAACCATAGATCAGTAATACAAATTTACGGGTCATGTAAACAAGCGAAAAAAAGAACCTTACACATGTCATATCTCCATATTTCGTATTTGAATACGCATTTGTAAAGTGTATTCTTTTTATCAAATGATTTTACCCAATCCGTGTTAATCTTTTACGTTTAACTTTATTATCAACACACATGATTAAATTTAGATAAAGAAATATAAGAAGGTGGAAAAATATCATCATGAAATTCAATATATAATGACCGTCTTGAACATAGGTTTTTCATATGTTTATAATATCTCATATGTTTATAATCTCTACAATTAAAGTAAATTTCCGATTATGTTAAAATTCAAAAACTACACTAAGATGCATTTACTGATAGGTACCTTCCAAACTCCTTATGAAAACTATATTTCAAAGTGAACAGAATAACGATGATTATGAAGACTATACTTCAAAGTGAAAAAAAGAAAATGATAAAATTTGCTCAACTCACCTTTTTCATGTTTAGTATTACGTCCTCAATAAAACAAACCGTATATCATAGTAATTTGAGAATTCATTTTTGTTGTTTCACCATTTTCTAAATTAAACCTAAACTCATACCACCGAGACTGATCGAATTAAAAAGATTGATTATAGTATAACATGTGAGCGTTTCAAAATTGTCAATTTAGACTATTATAAGATATCACGTGACTGGTCTGTCATTCATTCAGCTTCGGGGCAACTGAATACACGCATATACCGGAAGAGTTGGTGAAGTTTGCCGCAAAATCACAGTGTTTGAAAACTTCGACGAGGCGTTGATTTTGAGGATGACATGTAGTACAGGCCGCCATAACTTATGTTATAATTATATCATATAAACACATTGAACCGGTGAGTTGTTGTGACCCTTCCCTCTATTAATCCATACGGCGCAATCGAAGGCACAAGAACATTACATGTATCTACATACGAATAGATTAAAGACCGATATGCGGTGCATGTGTATTTCTATAGCACAAATGCTATTTGTTTAAAGAAAAATTACTAGTATTATTATTTCTATAACATAATTATTGGGCTGAATATATATATGGTTTACCACAAATGCCGACATTTGATCCTTCAAAACTTCAGGAATAAAGGATGAAATTTTTCTAAAAAAAGAAAACTCGCAATATGGTTCAGGCCATATGGTTCGTGTGCGTTTGTAAATCCATTCCCCTTAAAGACTTGTGATCAAATGAAAACTGTAAAAAATAGATCAAGTATTTTCGGTCATGGAAACGTAGAGGAGGCATATTGATTCGCCCAGTTTAATTCATTTGTGTGAGTGTGTTGCGTATTTTGGCACTGCTTTGCAATCGGTTCCTTGTCATAAAGAAGCACCGCAGCTGCTATTTCACTTGTTCGTGTTTTCTTTAAAGTGATATTATGGGCATCTAACAGTTTTTAGGTGTCTATCGCAACCGTTGTTTATTTTTGGTGTTTTCACTTCATGTACACTTATATTTGTTAATGCACCATCAACATACTAAAACAATATCCCGGAAAGAGAAAAATAATGCATTTGAATATCAACCGTACTTTCGTTTGACAACTGATCACGCATGTACAATGTGAACCTAAATTTAGTTTTAGTGCATATTCGTCTTTACGACACAAAGACACAATTTTGTTTTACGGATCATTTCGGCTTACAGGACTGGGTGAGTCACGTAAACTATCGAATGTAAAATATATTTTATAAACAACTGGTAGCAAGATGAGTTGCAGATAATTGGTCAGTAACCACATTTTAACTTTCTTTTTTGACCTGTTAATTCTTTTCAGCTCAATTCAACAGTGAAAAATGTCCATAATATCACTTTAAAGGGACCTTTTCACACATAGTTCCGCTTTAAAAAATGAATGTACTTACAAAACTGTTATATTTGAAATTGGTTTAAATGAATATAAAAATGAGAAGGTAAAAGATAATACAAGTGCCTGCCTTGGGTTTCGAACCCTGGACACCAAGAACAAAACTGTACACGTTCCTACTTCGCCACGCAGGCAATTGAACATCAATGGTAGTTCACGCGCTGTGTAAGTAATGCACGTTTACGATGAAAGCGTTACAAACGCTTTGATTTTTATTCCAATGTTGAGTGATAATTTTAAATAATTGAACATATATCCGGCCTTTTCGCGTTTTGGTAAATTGACAAAATTTTAAAAAGTTGTTTCAGATTCGCAAATTTTCGTTTTAGTTGTGAGGAAACAGTTATACAAAACATTAACCATGCTCTAAAATAGCCATTATATGCATCTTTTGACGATTTGAAAACCTGAAAATTATAAAGCGTTGCAACGCGAAACGATTGAATAATTTGGAGAGTTCTGTTGTTGTCGTTATATGTTGTGAAACTACGAGGATTGCTTATATAAACTATAAAATACGACAGTGGCCGAGTGGTCTAAATGGGTGGACTTTTACTCCAGGACTCCAAGGGTCAGTGGTTCGAGCCCTGTCAAGGTCTACATAAAATAAAATAAAATTGTAATCTTATTTTTTTTACTGGAGCTTTTTAGATCCAATGTTCACATTTATCAATATAAAGCATTTAATGACAAAGTTCAATACATGCCAAAATCTGTGAAAAAGGCCCCTTTAACATTTTACTTAGAATGAGTCTTATTTTGCTTCTATAATACTTTTTAATTGATATTTCTTTGAAATTTTTAATTTTGCCAAACTGTGAACGAGACTTTGTTAATGAATGTAAAGTTTAACTCATTCTAGCCAGTTATTTCAATGATTAAAAACTTATACAAACATTTTATTTACTTGTTGTCGCTGTTTTTTTCCATTTGCTCTAAGTTAATTAAGTTGAAATAAAGTGTTTCTCTGTTTCTACGTTTTATAAGACAAATAAGATTATTTAAGCAAACTAAAATGTGATGTGCGATTACAAGTATTTACTTTCGTGTCCGTTCTGTTCATGCAAAGGCAGGCAAACGCTTGTACCAGGCTACCGTTCAATATTTGCTGGTAAATTGCGTGTGCTCTTCTTTAGTGTTGACGTCTTTCTGAATCTGCGACTGCATTATGTGTGGATCCGGGATGTACTAGTACCTCTATCATTAAGCCTATTATTAACTAAAGATACTTACAAAAGTTGGGACGAATATTTGCTGAAATTTTCAGCTATTTATTATTTATTACATATATTCAATTTTAGTGCGGTTTGTGCTGTGAACAAGAGTGACCGGACAACCCGTCAGACGCCGCGCCTGTCCGGTGCGGCGATCACCAGCTGAACTCGCGTGCGCCGGGTGTGGGAATTGAACGCGGGTCGCTATGGTGAGAAGCGCGCTATTACGTTGCTGTGGAAACGCGTGCCCTTCATCTGACTCTATCCGCCTCGCGACTCATTTTCTATTGGCTTAATTCCAACCTTACCACGAAGCCTAAAATAATTTGTTTCACAGTTGAAATAGTTCGGGACATATGTTTTGAGGTGGGACAGATCTGATGATTTTTTTTTTAAATACAACAATGTCTAATAGTCAGAGTAAATCATATTTTAGATTAAATAAATACAAAACAAGGCGATTTTCCGCAATTAACAGTATGGTATGATAAACAAACAAAATTTTATAGATCCGATTGCAGAATGATAGAATCACCGAAAATCAACATGCTTCTATACACGTTTTGTCAGTCCGTGTAGCTCTAGTTTGGTCCGTATCGCTGCCGTGTTTGTCCGTTTCGTTGTGGTGTAAGTCCGGGATGGTCCGTGAACATGCCGTGTTGGTCCGTACTAATTTGTAGCGCCACCGGGAATGTCCGGGAGAGTCCCTGTGATCGCCGTGTTGATTGTGTGTTTAAGCGTTGTTAAATGTAAGTCCACGTGGATGACGTGTTTTCAACGGGTTGGTGATCTTCTGAAGACTGTCGATGCTAAAACAATCTATAAAAAATACCGGATAATCCCGGATCTTGATCCGGGGTCTCCGGGATGATGTCCGTTCCTCCGTGCTTATATGGGACTGGGCTGTAGCTTTTACCAGTACAAACCAACATCAACGTCTTTTTTTGGCTGATGTGTCTTACTTGCAAGTGAATTAAACTCTATTTTCGTTTATTTTATGTCGCTACTTCTACAGAACTGTTACATTTTTTATTTATTTTTTATTTATAAAATATTTTATGTTTTGAAAAAAAAGTAAAAACAAGTAGATACTCGGTTTAGAGAGTTTTAACCTTTTTAAATGTTAACATTAATTCCTTTAAATAATTTGTTTTAGCCGTGCACTTAAAATGTCTTCTGCTTCGGAATAAGTAATGTATTTAAATGCATTTTTTGTTGTTATTTATTGGATAAATTGTGATAGTTTCAACGATCTCAGCAAATATATGACCCTTTTAAAAGCGGATGTCATATCTTTGGTGGTTGTCGTATGTTAACTCTGAACCAATATATACATGTTTTTGCGAGTGATATAAAAACAAAACTATGCTATTTTGAGCTGTAAAAATCAAACTTCCACAAAACTACCCGGTTAAGTTTTGTCAAACACCAAACGATAGTAACGATGCCGATACCCAGGCGGACTTGAACTTCCAACTCGTTAAAAAAATACCCGTAACGTTCCGCGGTCATATTTTGCTAAACAGGCGTTAACGTAGGAGATTTGGTTGATGCCATCCTCATACTACTATACAATGAAGAGTAAAATAAATATCTGATACTAGTGATATTATAGGAATTTTTCGCTGTTGAATTGAGCTGAAAAGAATTAACAGGTCAAAAGAGTTAGTTAAAATGTGGTAAATGACCAATTATCTGCAACTCATTCTGATATCAGTTGTTAATCAAAAAATATATATTATATTAGATATTTTACATGACTGTCCAAGTCCTCTAAGCCGAGCGGAACTATCTTTTTATTAGGATCAGAGTTGTTGTTTGAGTGTCGTATGAATAGATATCGTTGCAGGAAATTAAAATGATCCGTAAAACAAAATTGTGTCTTTGTGTCGTATGAACGAATCTGCACTAAAACTAAACTTAGGTTCACACCGACCATCGAATCATTTCTGTCGTCAGTTGTCAAAACGAAAGTACGGTTGATATTCAAATGCATTATTTTTCTCTTTCTGTGATATTGTTTTAATATATTGATGCTGCATTAACAAAAAAAGTGTATATGAAGTGAAAACACCAAAAAATAAACAACGGTTTCGATAGACACCTATAAACATAGCTTATACTGTTAGATGCGCATAATATCACTTTAACCTTCACGTACACACGATATTCCATCTTGCGCCGTTTCTAAAATGCTCCTGTGAGAGGCCGATCAAACGGCTGAGCACTTCGTTCGATAGTGCAGGGACTACCAACTCATGAGGGAAAATGTATTTCCGGAACCCGTGAGCCTAAGCCGTACAGGAGAAGCTGTAAGGACGGGTGGATGCTCTTAAGAAGGCAACCCGTGTCATCATTGCTTCCGGACGCAAAGTGTGGCGGCGATCGAAAAGGATTGTATAAATATGAATAACTTGAATAGAAGCCAATTTTATAAAACTTAAAGATAACCGAAGTCAAATACCTGGCTTAACCTTATCCAAAACTTAACTCAAACGTGCACCAGTTCAGTTATATATTCCAGGGGTGTCAATTGGCCCAAATTTGAAATCCGGAAAATTAAGCCGTGGGATAAAGGGAAGAGAGGGCCCAACCCCCCGAGCCCTAGGTTATTGTTCTTTTTTTATAGTCTTTCTACAGTACAGCCAAAGCGGAACAAACATATTTCGCGATCCGCGGCGGCAAGGTGAATCAAGTCGATGCTGCGTCAGTCGTTGAAGCCGCGTCAGTAAGTCGCATTTCGCCGCGAAACTTCGCATCTGTCCGCCGAGGCATGCCGCGATCCGCGACATGATGCCGAGTCGATGCGCATCATGAAATAAAACATCTTTTAAAAAATATTAGTTACATGTAGTTAACAAATTTTGAAAGAACAATTATAATAATAATTAAAATCATAATAAATTTATTGTGCGCGGATTGTATTAGCATATACATGTAAGCATAGTTAATGTGTCTGGCCAATTAAGTTTGTTTCCCGCCCATAGTGTATGTATTTCACACATAAACAAGGTCGCGTAAATATGTTTTCCCACATACAAGTGGCCAAGGCTCCAGCATATGATGGATTTATAAATTAATTGCATGTTGATTTTGCTATTATATTTAAGCTGAGAAAATTAGCAGTTTGAAGCCACATCGATAATCAAGACGGTGACGACGTATTTGTTGTTTTGTTAATTATCAGCTTATTATAACTATTGTTTGAATGTGCGTATATAAACAAGTTCTATTTTGATCATATTATACAGTTAATATCGCTACTAATTAACCGATAATCTCGTATATTCCAATTTTGAAGCAATGCTAGTAAATATTTACGATACACAAACATTCTCGATATTTCCTTTAGTATCAAATACATTTTGGCATTTGTTACTATTTATAGAGATGATGAAATAAAGTCTAATCGAGGCGTTTTTCCACTGAACACGCAATTTACGCCTGACCTGATGTTCATGTATTTATACAACATAAAATACACCCAAACTTTCCAAACGACGTTCTACATGTCTGCATAATTATCGCGCGCTTTTTATGAAACAAAGGATATTTTAGCACTGTTTATTTGACACTAGAATTTGCCAAAGGTCGCGTTAGCATTCAAATTCGGAAGTGTGTTTCGGATTACAAATTTAATAATGATAAGCGAACGAAACATTAACAGTTGCGCGTAATTAATTCTACGCTACACATACATGTATGTACATGTTGGTGGATATCTTTTCACTCGATCCGCCGCGTACGTATGCGGCGGATTTACTCCGCGAAAGTACGCGAGGTAAATACAGACTCAGCGTCGATGCGCTGATCGATGCCGAGTGCCACGGCGATACGCCGCGTCAACACACGATTCGGCCGCCGCGTACTAATAATCTGGCCGTGGTGTAGCCGTAGATTTTGTTTGTGCCGCTTTTGCTGTACTGTAGGTGCAATTTCTGGTGAGTACAATGCGAAATATTATAAACCAAACCATCCATAACACCGCAGGTATATTTGTCATTCTAAACAAATGATATTAAGAACTTCTAAATGTAATTAACAAACCAGCGTATCCGAAAACGACTGTCCGAAAACATGTCGCGATACATCATTTGCAAATGTAATTAAATATGCATATCGTTTGACTGCAGAAAATGAAAACCAGTAACCAGTAACCTAGCAAATACGCAGTCAATAAATAATTTGATTAACATATTGTTTTAAAATATGATATTGCAGTGCTTTACTTAGCCAGTGCCTGCTCATGTCAGTGCCAGCCGCTTACCAATCAGAAATCAATAAATAAAATCGGTACCAAGCGCAAATGTCCGGAATGCCGACGATGCTATAACAATATTCGTTCTGAAATGATCCCGCACTAAAAGAATTTTGTCCCTACCCCCACCCGCCTTAAACAAACTCATCGGATTTACATTCACCTCAAAATCAGCCCTGGACGGCTCAAATCCGGATTTCCGGAATAATCCGGAAAATTGACACCCCTGATATTCTTTGTACAATCACTACAGTAACCAAAACAGATATCATAAAATTGAAGATAACCAAAAATTATCCGCTTGATAAGAAAAATCCAGATTTATGCAAATTGGATACTGGGATATCTTGTTGAAATGAGAACGAAATGCACGAGTATCCAGGGGATGTAAGTCGTACATTCATGAATTGCGGAATATTACTCTCCCTTGCATCGATCGATTTCCAACAGGACAAAACATGTTTGCAAAGCATGTAATTAATACTCGAGTTTAAAGGGCTTTATAACAAACACATCAGATTACACCATAGAGCATGCTAAACAATTTAAAAACATGTTGTGTATTCAGACATCAATTTGCCAACACGAATCACGCTTTTTTCGAAATATGGAAAATACAGTTTCTGAGTGCATGAATCCAATGAAAACAATAGGCAGTGAAAGTACGCCTCCTTTCATTGGTTTAAAGTAAGTTAGTAAAACCTGTTAACCAATCATGAAGGGACTTTCATCTGATTTCGGTAGTGAGGCTCTTCCGCTGTTAGAAAGGAAAACATACATAGACTGGAATTTTACTTTTAATAAACTTTAAATGTTAAAATCATTTTAAAATTAAACTATTTTTACTGCTATGGAATTTTAGCACTGCGGCTAAATTTCGTGCATCATGGCAGAAAGTATAAGCGGAGAAACCATTATAACCGCAAGAAGATCGTTGTCTAGAAATAGAAATGAAGGGGGTCAGATGCAGAATCTTTTAGGGGAATTTAAAGGCTTATATGAAGGTAGATTGAAACGCTTAGAGGAGGGTGAAAAGAATGGTGAAGAAAATACCAAGGTAAGATAATATAGTTTTATTAGTAAATGAAAAATGACTGTTAAAGTTTTGTCAATGGATTTAAAACTTCAAACCTTTTTTTTATAAATTGATAATTTAATATGTTGTTTATTGATGTAAGGTTCGAATACATGTAACTATCAGGAAATTATGCAACTCCAGAATAAACATATTTTCATACATTGCAGAGTAATCAATTAGATGGAGCCATTCGCTTCTGCAATCTGTATTAGTTGCAATAATTCAACTCTTAGCTTTATAAAGTTTCTAACCCAAAGGGTTGCTTAGAGTTGCAATGCGCAGTCTATTGTCCTAGGCTGCAAAATTTGATAACCACTGCAAGCACTAAGGAACTCTGATACTGCAAAAACATTCCTGTCTAAAGCACATAATCGTGCAAATGGTACCATTAAAGCAAGAAATAATTTCTTTTCATGTTATTCTTAAGTACACTATCCACTATTTGAAAACTGTCATAAAGTTGTCGACTTAAAGTGTCGGGGCCGGGGCCCTTAGAGGGGGAAATTTCGCGTCGGTTTGGGCGAAAAGGGGAATTTAAGATCTTTTCACCAACCATTCAACACTTGAAATTTCTATATTTTAATGTAATTTAAATAAATATACATTTAAACAAAGGTTAATAGCACGATACCTGCTGGCAACATAGGTATTAAAGTAAAATAATAATTTATTTTTTTTTGGAGGGGGGAATTTTAGCTGCAATAGGGGGAAAAGTATACTTTTTTCATGGGGAAAGCCGCTGATATTCGGGGGTAAAAAGTGAAAATAGAGGGCCCTGGGTTGAGATATTGTTGGTGATGTTTTGTCAGCAGTGTTTTTTTCACAATTATGGAAATGGGGCTGTGTCCCTTTGGAGTGTCAACAATTGCTGTGTTTTGGCTTAAATTGGGAAATTAGTGTTGTTTTTTGGCTAACAAATGCTCAACAATTGAGAAAAAGACTTAAGAGTGTTAACTGTGTTTTGAAAATCATATTTACAAAGGTCCAAATTATAGAGCTGGATGGGAGATGAACTGAGTGTTGAGATTCAATCAATCTGGATCCTGCGATAACCACAGGCATTCGGCATTACCTACTACCCCCCATGACAAAAAAGTTTGTCGAATTATTTTTTTTACTTATATA
This sequence comes from Dreissena polymorpha, assembly GCF_020536995.1. Taxonomy (NCBI): domain Eukaryota; kingdom Metazoa; phylum Mollusca; class Bivalvia; order Myida; family Dreissenidae; genus Dreissena; species Dreissena polymorpha. Next base: position 38,313,282 of record NC_068363.1, read on the forward strand.
TATAACAAGGTATGTGACTTAGACACTTGATTTGCTGATTTCGGCATACCAGCCAATTTCTGAAACTGACTACTAGCTCCATCAATTTTCAACCGATTTGCACAATTCTGGTATCAAACAGCGCAGAAGACTTCATTCTAAATGAATAAATCGATGTATGTTCGCATAAGTCTACCGTAAAACAGTCATCAAAAAACAAACTTGCAACAACATATCCAAAAATCGATCTGAGTAGTGAGTGTCTGAAATTGGCTGGTATGCCGAAATCAGCAATTCAAGTGTCTAAGTCACATACATGTACCTTGTTAAATATATAAGTAAAAAATAATAATTTTTCGACAAACTTTTTTTGTCAAGGGGGGTAGTAGCTAATGCCGAATGTCTGTGGCGATAACTTTAAAAGTTCTTGATATTAAATATTTATCCAAAAAACTTGAAACATGGATAGATGGCAATATGGAGATGATGCATGTCATTTCATTTTGTTTTTACATCAAGAATTCTGGTTGCTATATGGCAACAAATAAAAAAAAATAATTTAATGACAATGGTGGAGTTTCACTGGTAGGGGAAAATATTGCTTGGCAATCTCTTGTTTAATCTGCAATTTGGGAGTTTTAAGGTTCCATTTTGTACAAAGAATTTAATTGTGTGGTAATAATGTGTGGCAAGTTATATACACAGAGTGTTGAGTTATTTAATGGTTTTCATTAGGCTATGTTTTGCAATTTCAGTTTACAACTTTTTGTTTTGTTGAAGTCAATTCAAATAGTGATGATATATAAATAAAATAAAAAATTAGTGATGATATATCAATTGGTTGAGAATATGTTAACACTTCTGATTTCCTGAGCTAGATGTAGCTTCATGCAAATGTTTGGATGAAAATAATGCAAGGCAGAGATACTTCGCCGGAGCTGAAGTAAGAAAATTGCGAAATGCTTGCTTGCATAAATAGCAAAACATTCTGCACAATTGAAATCCCTGAATACATTCTGCAGTGTTAATTATAAAGGCTTATTTAATATAAATAAAGGCGATTGATTTTATCAGATTTTTTTTATGTTAAATTTTTTATTAGTAAGTGGATCATTTATAACTATTATAGCTTGAAACCATTTTTCATTTTACAACTTTGTGTTGGAATATTAAACTGCGAGTTAGGCAGATAACAATATCACAATGGGATTGATTCACATACGACCCATAATAGGCATTAATAAGACGATTGCCCTATAAAATTACTAGCGCAAATAGGTTTATTGAGTGTCCAACAGAGTGAAATCAAAGCCATATAAATACAAATTACTTTGACAGGATTGTAAATATCGGGTTGAAGAAATTTAATCTTAGATAATTTGATAAACAAGGTATCTTGAATGCAAATAAGCATACACATGTATAAGCATTTTAAACAATAATCCCCAGTTCTGTGTGATTTCTTTATTCTTATTTTTTGGGGGTACATTTATGTTTCTGAATTTGTAGCTGACGTTTAATTATGCATGGGGAAAAATGTTAAATGTTGGATATGTTAAAGTTTTTTATTCAGATCTATGCTTTTATCACACAAACGTTTGCACCTGTCAAAAGTACAGAAAAAGGTTTAAATTTCTTTTCAGGGAATATCAATGGCAAATATGATATGATACTTTCAATTTTTATTTTATTTTAATAAGTAATTGTAAAATGATTTATTAAATTATAGTCTCAGTGTAAAATAATTTTACAATGATAAGAACACGTTGTCAACAAGACACCTTTTGCAGGCACTATGCTATAGGTAGTTGTATAACAGAAAAGCACAGCTGTGATATCTGAACTGATGTACCAGCGATTTTTTTCCCAATAAAAAAAAAATAATCCGGACCAGCCCATTTTGAAAAATGTGCATGAAAAACCCTGAAATTGGGAAAATTGGAATTGTGAAGTCTTCAAATTGGGAAATTGGTGTATTTGATTTTTTCTCCCAAAGATTTTAAAATTGATTACTAAGTGTTGTCAAGCTGTCAATATTATATTTACTTAGGTTTAAGCCATAGAGCTGCATAAAGGGAAACCAAAATGTTACTAAATGATGCATTTTATTTATAAAGTTGTTTGTTGTTTTATGAAACCTTTAATTAAGATTTTTTTTGACAGCAATTGGAAAATTTGTATTTTTTTTCTAAATTGGGAAAGTGCCTTTTTCCGTTTCTTAATAAGGTAGGAAAAAAATTGCTGGATGTACTGTAACTTAATTTTCATCTAAGGCTGCAATTTCTGTAAGCTTGAGTTCAAATATTACTAGAACAGTGTAATGAATACAACATGTATGCTTTTCTAAGATTTTACTTTTTGCTACTGCAAGAAAAACATATACAGTTGAAGACCGCTATTTCAAACACTATTCCATTAACCCTTAAAGTTTGACTGTTTAAATGATTCTCATGAAAATAATTTTAATGCTTTGCTTAAATGAATTACTCGCTTAGACCATGTGCTGAAGGGATAAGGAAGACTCGCAAACTCAAGGTAACACTTAAAAACATGACTTGGAGGACACATATTTGAGGCTGTATTTTTATGCCTGTTCTACATCTCCTGTGCCCTCTAAAGTATCTTCATGTAATTTAACACAAATGCATATCCCATTGATGCCATGACCTGAGGCAGTCTTAAGTCACCTTAATGTCTTTAGGTCACCACTTGAAGGTAAAAAAAAAATCACAGCAGGGGTTAAAGCTAAAGAAGTCAACAATTTCTTTTCATTCAGAGCTATGTATAATACTTCCCTACTCAGAAGCAAATTGAAAATGGCTGTATGCAACCATGCAGCATTAAACAAAAACAACCTGTAACTCGAAGTCTGTTCAGTATTTTAGGGTTGGATATAAATCCTTAAATATATGAATCTAGTTAGAAAAGGTCATTAATTATATTTTCTATGAGTCTAAAATCTCTTCAAAATGCATGATCTTAGGGGTAGAGGTGTGAGACGCTAAAAGTGTACTGTTTTCCCAGGCCCGTGTGCGAGTCCTGCAGGCCTACGTGAATGACCTCAGTGAACAGAATGAGGTCCTTGTACAGACAGTGGAGGAACTCGAACGGGAGGCCAACGAGCGTGTGGAAATGCTCGAGTCAAAACTGCAGAAAACATCCACCACTCACAAGGTCAGTAGTTCAGTAGAGCTTGGTCTGTGTTGTATTGCATGTGTGTTGCTTGTCAATATTAAAGTTATGCATGAACGTGAGTATTAAAGTATCATTATAATGGAAAATATGTTTTCTTTTTGAAGTTTAATAGATTAAATAATATGAAGCTAAATTACTGCTGTATTGTCATTTGTCTATTGAAACACATGCGCTTACAAAACTGAGAATGAAAATTTGACACAATTCAAGCAGGACTTCAAGAAGGTTTTAAATTCCCTAGAGACATGACTCTATGAAATATAGACTAGAAATATTGCTGAAAATGGTGGAGTTTCACCGTAAGGGGACCATATTGCTTGACAATAGTCTTGTTTTTGTATGAGTTTTGATATTATAGAGGCCATTTTACAGAAAATTGACATAAATATATACATAACATGAAATAATTAAATTGAAAACAATAGCCGGCAAGGACCAATTCAATGTTAAGATTCTCAAATACCTTTTAGTATATTTTTAGCTCGACTATAATATATAAAATATATATAGTGGAGCTATCCTACTCACCCCGGCGTTAGCGTCTGCGTTAGCGTGCAAATATTAAAGTTTTGTACAACCCCAATTATTTTTATTGTCCCTTGACATATTGTTTTCATATTTTGCATACTTGTTTACCAACATGACCCCATATAAACAAGAGCAGACAACTCTATCAAGCATTTTGTCATAATTATGGCACCTTTTCCACTTAGAATACAAGGTATGCAGCAAATGTTAAAGTTTTCGTACTACATACCCCATTTATTTTCATTGTCCCTTGACATATTACTTTCATATTTTGCATACTTGTTTACCAACATCACCCCAACATATAAACAAGAGCAGACAACTCTATCAAGCATTTTGTCTTAATTATTGCCCCTTTTATACTTAGAATATGCATATTATTGCAGGGCTCAACATTAACGGTTGTCCTTTTGCCTCTGGCAAGTAAAAGTTGGGTCTGGGCAAGTCATTTTTAGCTCATCTATTTTTTGAAAAAAAATTATGAGCTATTGTCATCACCTTGGCGTCGGCGTTGGCGTTGGCGTTGGCGTTGGCGTTGGCGTCGGCGTCCGGTTAAGTTTTGCGTTTAGGTCCACTTTTCTCAGAAAGTATCAATGCTATTGCATTCAAACTTGGTACACTTACTTACTATCATGAGGGGACTAGGCAGGCAAAGTTAGATAACTCTGGCGTGCATTTTGACAGAATTATGTGCCCTTTTTGTACTTAAAAAATTGCAAATTTTGGTTAAGTTTTGCGTTTAGTTCCACTTTTCTCAGTAAGTATCAATGCTATTGCATTCAAACTTGGTACACTTACTTACTATCATGAGGGGACTGGGCAGGCAAAGTTAGATAACTCTGGCATGCATTTTGACAGAATTATGTGCCCTTTTTATACTTAGAAAATTGACAATTTTGGTTAAGTTTTGTGTTTAGGTCCATTTTATTCCTTAAGCATCAAAGCTATTGCTTTCATACTTGCAACACTTACTAACTATCATAAGGGGACTGTGCAGGCAAAGTAATGTAACTCTGACTGGCATTTTGACAGAATTATGTGCCCTTTTTATACTTAGAAAATTGAAAATTTGATTAAGTTTTGTGTTTAGGTCCACTTTATTCCTACAGTATCAAAGCTATTGCTTTCATACTTGCAAGATTTATGAACTATCATAAGGGGACGGTGCAGGCAAAGTTATGTAACTCTGACTGGCATTTGGACGGAATTATGGGCCCTTTATACTTAGAAAATTGAAAATTTGGTTAAGATTTATGTTTTGGTCACTTTACCCCTAAAGTATCATAGATATTGCTTTCATACTTGGAACACTCACAAACTATCATAAGGGTACAGTAAAAGGACAAGTTGCATAACTCTGGTTGTCATTGTTACGGAATTATGGCCCTTTTTTGACTTAGTAACTTTTAATATATGGTTAAATTTTGTGTTTCGATCCACTCGAAGTATCAAGGCTATTGCTTTCAAACTTCAAATACTTACATGCTATCATGAGGTTACTGTACCTGGCAACTTGAATTTTACTTTGACCTTTGAATGACCTTGACTCTCAAGGTCAAATTATTAAATTTTGCTAAAATTGCCATAACTTCTTTATTTATGATTAGATTTGATTGATACTTTGATGAAACTACTCTTACCTGACATACCACAATAGACTTCACCCAAACCATCCCCCGTGCCCTCCCCCCCTCCCCCCCTCCCCCCCCCCCCTAATTTTTTTTTTTTTTTTTTTTTTTTATAAGATCATCTCACAAATGACCACCACACCCTCACACTATACCCCCACCCCACCCCCCCCACCCCCCCCCCCAAATTTTTTTTTTTGATTTTTTTTTTTTTTTTTTTTTTTTTTTTTTTAAGATCATCTCACAAATTATCACCACACCCTCACACTATACCCCCCCCCCCCGATTTTTTTTTTTTTTTTTTTTTTTTTCGCTTTTTGGAAGATAATGTAATAAATGTCCACAACCCCACACTATACACCCCTCTTCACTCCACTCCTCCCTCCTTTGTGATTGAAAATGAGAGTCCCTTCACCTTTAAAAAGAAAATAGATGAGCGGTCTGCACCCGCAAGGCGGTGCTCTTGTATAATCTAGTTGCCAGCCCAGGCAAGTGCAAAAAAGAACAAAGTGCATTTAATTTAGATTTTAATTAGACTTTAATTGCTGTAATCATTTTGTTAAATGTGCAAAAATAAAAAAGCTTTCCTGGTGTATCATTTTGATCTTTATAAAAAAAATATGAGGTTTACAGTTAATGTGACATTTCATGTTTGGGCAAGTGGTTTACGTTCAGGGCAAGTAGATTTTCTAAGTACATGTATTTGCCCGGCAGGGCAAGTTGGTTTTTAGGTTAATGTTGAGCCCTGTATTGATAAATCTATGTTAAAGTTTGCGTACTATCCCAAATATATCCTATATCCTTTGACATATTGCTTTTATATGTTGCATACTTGTGTACCAACATGACAACAACCTATAAACAAGAGCAGACCACTTTATCAAGCGTTTTGACATACTTATGGCCCTTTTTACACTTAGGTACATTGTAATTGAACATTTTGCCTAAATTGCCATAACTTCTTTATTTATGATCACATTTTATAATTACTTTGCTTTGACAAAACAACACTTGCCTGAATACCACAATGGATTCCACCCAAACAATACCCCACGCCCCTACCAGGGTTCGACATTAACTTTTTTTACTGCCAGACCATCGGACCAGCTCCTCTTAAAATGTACTAGCCCGAATCTGATGTCTATTAGACCATAAATGACATAGCAAATAAACAGAATGGTGTCGTGTAACTGTTTAATCAGGTTTTATCAGAAAATTTAGTGAACACAAGAAAGTTATTTTGATGCACAGAGTAAAAAATAAAATAAAACTATTTAACAACATAAATTGTTTGTTGTAATTTCACTGTTTATCACCAGTTAAACAAATGATGTCTGTACAGCAGGTGACATTTATTAAACGTTATTAAATTCTGGCCTCCTTGACCGCTGTGCTCCATGCTACCACAGCTCCAAGGCCCTTTTCCATCATAATCTGTGTCAGTTTTACCGTCGGATTCTTCTTTATTAACTTATTTGTCGGACGAAAATCCAATCTTGAACAAAGCCATTCTCTCGTCTGCTACGCCAAAATGTTTACATTGACGATACCGATTTTCGATAGACACTGCAGAAAATCATTAACTCTTTCAGTGCTGGAACCGAATTTTGAAGGTCTTTGCAAACAGTTTGGATCCAGATGAGACGCCACAGAACGTGGCGTCTCATCTGGATCCAAACTGTTTGCTATTCTGATAGTATTCTTTGAAAAAAATTGAAGAAAATGCTAATTTTAGAAATTCAGCAGACAACATTTTATCAGACTACAAATTTCCCAGCATGCAAAGGGTTAATATTCATGACAACTTACCAATGGAAACAAGCTATTTCTGCGGGAAGCTCTCCTTCGCGTCTAAAAATAGCGATGAATCATGTGAATGCTCCGCGTTTATTTATATACGCTAGTTTTGTTCTGCTGTAAATAATGGATACAATAGTTATCTTACACATTAAGAGAAAAAGGTTTTCGGTTAGTTAGTTATATGAATCAGTATAGATTTTGTATGTACGACCAGTCGGACAAGCTAGCCCACAGTTTTACTAGCCCGACCACCGATCTTACTAGACCATGTCTGTCAGACGTGCCTTAGTGTCGAACCCTGCCTACCGATATTCCTCCCCCCACCCTCCCCTCAAACATCATCTAATAAATTACCACTCCCCACAATATACCCCCCCCCCAAAAAAAAAGATTTTTTTTTGTGTGTAAACATCATCTAATTAATTACCACACCCCACATTATACCCCCCTCTACCACCTTACCCCCCTCCCCCCCAATTTTTTTTTTCCTTTTTTATTTTTGAAAGATCGTCTAATAAATTATTGAATATGAACAATTTCCCCATGATGACTTACGTTATACTGTCAAGCACTCGAATAGTCGAGCGCGCTGTCCTCTGACAGCTCTTGTTTGTACCCAGGGTACATTTAAGTAGTACCTGAGCCTACATTGACCAAACAAGCATTAGTTGGGTTATTGGCTATTATTAAGTGCAAGACACAAGAGCAGGAATTAATACCTGGTCAGGCTTCCAATCGAAAAATGTATACTTTTTGGTGCACACCATTCTTTACATAATATTCTTAATTGTTTGAAGTAATGAAACTACAAGCAGAGTAGTTGTAAATGCATTATGGAAAACATTTACTTTGAATCATGATCACATGAATCTGATTTGGATTATACCTATAAGTTTTATGCCCCCGGTAGGGTGGAATATAGCAGTTGAACTGTCCGTCAGTATGTCAGTCAGTATGTCAGTCTGTCCGTCCATCCGAAAAAAAACAAAACGTTGGCCATAACTTTTGCAATATTGAAGATAGCAACTTGATATTTGTCATGCATGTGTTTCTTATAAAGGTGCACATTTTTAGTGGTGGAAGTTCAAGGTCAAGGTCAACCTTCAAGGTCAATTTTTTATTTTTTTATTTCAAAGCGGCGCAATAGGGGGCATTGTGTTTCTTACGAACACATCTCTTGTTGTTTCAAAGCTGCTCTAACTAGTACTTTAAAGTTGTACATATGTTCTTGGGAAATAAAAATCATTTTCTTAATAATTAATTATATTTGATCTTAGTAATCAGTTGTTTTGGATTAACAAACTACTATTGACTGTAATGTCAGTTTGAATTTGATGATGCCATTAATCTGGTGTATCTTATATTCTATTAAACTGACCACTCAGAAGCGAAGTGAAAATGTGCAAACAGCATAAAACCAGAACAGCCTGCGAGTTGCTATAAATGGCAGTCTTTTCAGATTATAAGCTGTTTGCTGCTCATCAGTAACTGAAATGAAACCTTTTAAACTTAAATCTAGTAAAAAAGGTCTTTAATTAGATTAAACTTTCTAAGCGACTACAAATGCGTAAAAATATGTATCTTAGTGGTAAAGGGTTAGACTGACCACTTCATAAGCAGACAGATACAGATTTCGAGTTCATGAAAGTCATTAATCATAGAGAACTTAACAGTTGCTAGAAAACGCTCTTCAGCTGTATCCTAATCTTCAAGATTGCAGCTACAATGTAGATAGTAAATTAACACAATGCTTTAAGAATTATAATGCTTGCCGGATCGAACATTGAATTTCATTAAAATTTGTTTTTTAGATTTTCCGACTATACATGAGTAGTTAGGCTACACATGTGGTGTAGTTAGTTAGGTTAAATAATTTATAAAAATGAGATTAATTACTGTGAAACCATTATTAATCGTCAGGCATTAATTTTCTTAAGTTTCGTCAGTCGACCGATCGGCGAATTTAAGAACCTTACGAACAATCATGCTCTATGTTTGCACAAAAACAAACACTAAGTTGAACAATATTTTAAAACTTTACCGTAGACATGAGGAATTAAATTCTAACATAATCCATGCACACATTCCCTGCTGTTTCGTAATCAAGATTAATCCGGTTTTGACACAAAGGGATGTAGATTACACAAGGTACTTAACTGACATGTTACACTTCTTTAAAACGCGTGTGCAGTACAGCTGTATCGAATGCGTTGACTTCGTTTATGTAGAATGGTAATGCATTAGCGCTAATTGTTTATAACTTTATTACCCATTAGGTGCATTGTGTTTTTCAGTGGTGTTGCATATTAGCCATCACGCAGCGAATGCCGATGAAAGACAATAAACCAAATGAAAAGATTACGATGTGTGATCAATAGATGAAGACTAATTGGCAATTGGCTTGGTTGTTACAAACACTCGTTAACGGTTATTCGATACCACTTGTCCGCTAATCATAACAATGAACGTGTGAATGGCATACATTAAGAAGGTCCATTACTGTCCCTTGATAACAAAAGACTAGTTAATTGGCATGTGACAAACAGGCCCCACCTCCTGCAGTGATTCTCAAGTGTGTTCCAGCATTCGTACCACGATTTTTCGCAACTGCGATTGATCGCGAATATGTATTACACACAAATCGGATATTGACTGACGCATTTTTTTTAAAAATTCAAAATCAAAAATCGGCGAATTTAAGTGCTGACGAAATAGTCATTTTTATAAAAATGACGAAATTTTGTGCTGTCGAAAATAAATGGTTTCACAGTATTAGAAAACGGAATTATTTTCTTATTGTTTAATAAATAATGCTTTTACCATTAATAATACATGTAGTGAACTATTGTGTCCCATTCAACATTACTTTTTGTGTACCATAAATAAATTGATTATCTATTGAGCTTTTTGTCTATTATAACATGTTTTCAATTATGCAATTAAAAAAAATATTGACAGGGTTTTCATGGTGGGCATCAGGGTTGATTGAGTGCAATTTATTAAAAATTTATTATGATGTTTTTTTTATTGAAGAATAAGAAAATAAATGAAGTAAATGCTGTTTATACATGTATAGTTTGTGCAAAAAAAGTTGTTACATGTACCTTTCTATATTTATATAAGTGAAAAGTATGAAACTAAAGAAGCTTATATTTAAATAGAGAGCAAAGGGGGACTACTCTGAAGTGTCTATAGACGATAGTATTGCAAAGTTGTCTTGTAGAGTTGTTTACAAGCAAGTCTGAGCCTATATTCATCCATTGAGTATTATTTGAACGGTCTGTTTACCATTGGATCAGGCAATGTAAACTTGCCGGCTTTTATGAATTGCCATATGATTAAGTACATATTGATTTTTGACGAACAAAGATGTGTCCTTGCATTTAAATGTAGAAGAAAATTGACAAAATAATCAACTTATCATTATAAATCAATAGTGCTTTGTTAGTATGAGTGTTAGACTTTATATCTCTGTTATTATAAGAAATCATAGCAGAGTATAATCAAGTGTGAAATTAATGGTAACATCCATGGCCATAAAATAAACATTTATTCAGGTACCAGGTACATGTAAATGTGTTTTATTATTCAAATGCATAACAACTTTATTTTATTCTGAGCATATGTTGGTTCCAATAATGTGAATTTACTTTTGAATAAATTAAATCATTTGAAAATGTTTATAGCGTTTGATCAGGGAAAAATATAGCTTTGTCAAACCCATGCATTGAAAAACTCAACGATTGTGGTTCACTATCCTATCATTTGAAACAAATTAATAGTGAGACCATACCTTTGACAGCCATGCGTTTTATTGTGGTAAACATAATTTAAAATTGATTTGTTTGATCATTATCATGGACCGGTCAAAACTGTGTCCCATAGTGATAAAAATAGAAAGTTATCAACATTTTAGAGTTTTCTATGAAAAACATGTCCAAAAAATGACATTGTAATTTATGATGTACATATAGGCGAGTTTGTTATTTTGCAAAATCAATTATTGATTACTTTTATGATTCCAATGAAAATACATAAATATTTCAATAGCATTTCATTCAAGGTAAATTTCTCTTTCTTTTGTCATTGCATATTTTATTAACAATACTACTTTCATATTTTGTAAGTATCACAAATTATTGAAGATCTTGAAACCTGATATGTTTCTAAAGATGTTAAATATTAGTAAACTGTCAATTTTCACAAATCCAAACAATATCAATTCTGTCATCAGATGCCTTCAATAGCCTCTAATCTGACATGTGCCCACAATACAGTGCCCTGCAGTAAATTAGTAATGTTTGTCCTATTTGAGGTTAATTGTTTGTTTTGTTATGTATTGAATGCACGGCTTTGTTGATAGTATGGAGTTGGGGGTGCGTGTGACAGCACGCTCCAGAGAAATACCTCCAATTCCCGCTCAGTAGATAAGCTGATAAAGTTTGCCTATGTTGAACCTGTAATCAGTTCGTGCTGAATAGGGGGACTCTTTTTACCGGCAGCTTGAATGGAACGTTAAATGTGAAATCGAAAAAGGAAAAGCGGATTATGATCAGCCAAGCGGGTGGGGAAATGCGTCATGCTGGGCCGGGTGTATTAACGGATTGTCTGTAATTGTTGTTGTATTTGGTGTTGGCTTTTGGTAATTACCTTGTAATTTACATGTTGTGGCATTTAAATAGCATACAATTTTAACAAAATCCAAGACGGTTTTGGTGCTTTATTGAATTGGTGGGATATTGTTGATTTCTTGTATATGCCTGTGAAAACTGTGGTTAAGTACTTATTATTGGTGCTGAAGGTAAACGGTGCTGGGTGTGTGTAATTTCACAAATATGTGTTAACTGGTGTTAAATGTGTTGTTGAAATATTGTTGAATAAACAAGAGATGATGGTGTACAGAACCTGAATGTTCAATAATAAGGAAAGAACTGTCTACTCTTTGGAATAATGTGGTTTGGAGGTAGTGGTGGTATCTAACAAGGTACTCCTGGGACCATGGAGGGGGACAGGGGTTACGCAGGGAGTCCAGGGCCCAATAAGAAGGTGACGTGGAAAGAGCCCATCGAGCAAGCTGTAAGTGAGGTCTTAGAACAGGACGATGCTGTAGATGCAGTATCATATGAAAGCAAATAATAGAACTGCAGTTATTATTCTGTCATTAATTAATCTTCTACTTTCTCTCATTTCATGATTATTTTTAGCTCATCTATTTTTTGAAAAAAAATTATGAGCTATTGTCATCACCTTGGCGTCGGCGTTGGCGTTGGCGTTGGCGTTGGCGTTGGCGTTGGCGTCGGCGTCCGGTTAAGTTTTGCGTTTAGGTCCACTTTTCTCAGAAAGTATCAATGCTATTGCATTCAAACTTGGTACACTTACTTACTATCATGAGGGGACTAGGCAGGCAAAGTTAGATAACTCTGGCGTGCATTTTGACAGAATTATGTGCCCTTTTTGTACTTAAAAAATTGCAAATTTTGGTTAAGTTTTGCGTTTAGTTCCACTTTTCTCAGTAAGTATCAATGCTATTGCATTCAAACTTGGTACACTTACTTACTATCATGAGGGGACTGGGCAGGCAAAGTTAGATAACTCTGGCATGCATTTTGACAGAATTATGTGCCCTTTTTATACTTAGAAAATTGACAATTTTGGTTAAGTTTTGTGTTTAGGTCCATTTTATTCCTTAAGCATCAAAGCTATTGCTTTCATACTTGCAACACTTACTAACTATCATAAGGGGACTGTGCAGGCAAAGTAATGTAACTCTGACTGGCATTTTGACAGAATTATGTGCCCTTTTTATACTTAGAAAATTGAAAATTTGATTAAGTTTTGTGTTTAGGTCCACTTTATTCCTACAGTATCAAAGCTATTGCTTTCATACTTGCAAGATTTATGAACTATCATAAGGGGACGGTGCAGGCAAAGTTATGTAACTCTGACTGGCATTTGGACGGAATTATGGGCCCTTTATACTTAGAAAATTGAAAATTTGGTTAAGATTTATGTTTTGGTCACTTTACCCCTAAAGTATCATAGATATTGCTTTCATACTTGGAACACTCACAAACTATCATAAGGGTACAGTAAAAGGACAAGTTGCATAACTCTGGTTGTCATTGTTACGGAATTATGGCCCTTTTTTGACTTAGTAACTTTTAATATATGGTTAAATTTTGTGTTTCGATCCACTCGAAGTATCAAGGCTATTGCTTTCAAACTTCAAATACTTACATGCTATCATGAGGTTACTGTACCTGGCAACTTGAATTTTACTTTGACCTTTGAATGACCTTGACTCTCAAGGTCAAATTATTAAATTTTGCTAAAATTGCCATAACTTCTTTATTTATGATTAGATTTGATTGATACTTTGATGAAACTACTCTTACCTGACATACCACAATAGACTTCACCCAAACCATCCCCCGTGCCCTCCCCCCCCTCCCCCCCCCTCCCCCCCCCCCCCTAATTTTTTTTTTTTTTTTTTTTTTTTTTATAAGATCATCTCACAAATGACCACCACACCCTCACACTATACCCCCCACCCCACCCCCCCACCCCCCCCCCCAAATTTTTTTTTTTTGATTTTTTTTTTTTTTTTTTTTTTTTTTTTTTAAGATCATCTCACAAATTATCACCACACCCTCACACTATACCCCCCCCCCCCGATTTTTTTTTTTTTTTTTTTTTTTTTTTTTTTCGCTTTTTTTTGGAAGATAATGTAATAAATGTCCACAACCCCACACTATACACCCCTCTTCACTCCACTCCTCCCTCCTTTGTGATTGAAAATGAGAGTCCCTTCACCTTTAAAAAGAAAATAGATGAGCGGTCTGCACCCGCAAGGCGGTGCTCTTGTTAACAAATTTTACAATATATAGAGTTTTAAGCTTTCTATATTCTTTCTTGTCTGAGATTTTTGTTTAGGTCTTTCATTACATTTGGTCTCAAGTTTTGATATGATGTAATAATCATTATATAGTGCGCAAGTTAACTATATCTTATGATATTTATTGGAATAAATTTATATAAATGACTGTACATTCTTGACCATGGATGCATAGTTTCTAAGACAATCATTTTTAGTCTCAAAGTGCTCGTACAATTATAAGTATGCTGAGTTATTGAGTGGTTCTGTCACGCAAAGCACTGTGTAAAAAGAAAATGCTAATTGTGAAACCATTTTTGTGAGTAAAAGGTATACATGTACTAAGTCTTGATTACAATAATTTAAATTATTATATGTTATTTCTGTGTATGTTTGAAGAAAAGTGTCAAATAATTAAATGAATTTAATTTAAAAAACTAATTAGTTGAAAACAGTATTCTTCACATTGAATTATATGAGAATCTTTTCAGGTTTTAAGTTATGCATGAAATGCATACAGTTAATTTCCCTTATGTGCAAATATTATAGTGTAGATGTGAAAATCGTAATACAGCATGGTGGTACAGACTTAAAACACATTAAATTGTAGCCATAGGTGAAATGTTTCATTTTCAATGCATGTTCAGACTTCAAGATGCACTTCAAGCAGTTAAATCAATACTTCTCCAAAGCGTATGTGGCATGCCCCTGTCTGATAATGGACTTGTTTGAAAGTGAAATGTCGGAAAAAAAAACAACTGCATATGAGTTGCGTTGTGTTCAAGCTTTACAACAGAATTCAAGAATAATGATCAGTTTTGGTTTGGGATCTTTTGGTGTATAGGTATCTTTTGGTGTTTGTTGTTATAAAAATCAATATAATTGCATCAGTTTTGTCTGCATGAATTTTATACTTTGTCAGTAATTTATTAAACCAAATACTGGTACTAGTTGCCTTAAATGTTTAGGTGCTTACGAACAGTCATTATAATGTTGCCACAAGATTATGTTGTTTTGTCACAAAAAACTTTTTTTTATGAATTTGTCTTATATCATTTTTACCAGTAAAATTTATTGTTTATAGATACAATTAGTTTGTACATGCGCTATATTGATTTTGTCTTCAAAACTTAAAAGGAATATTAACATTTTTCGGAAATATAAATCTAGGTATTTTGATTATTTCTTAAAAAAAACTTTGTAAGTTTGAAAGGCTGGTTTTGGTAATCTCAAATTTTGATCAGATTAAATATTTTCAGTTTTCATCTCCGAATTCAATATAGTTATGAAAAAACAAACTGTCATATACATTTGTAATTTTGCATGGCTGGTTTTGGTAATCTCAAATTTTGATCAAACAGAACAACAGAACTAATATTAATCATATTAAATATTATCAGTTTTTATCTTCAAATCAATGTAGTTATTATAGGTGACAATGGGTATGGAAATGCCTGTCATCAAATGGATTTATTTGTGTTAATGTTGTATTATTGTTTGGGGAATGGCAAGTCTGTGCATGGAAATTAACATTAAAACAGTTTTCCTTGTGAAATGTTAGAAGTGTGTAAATGTACGTTGAATTGACAAGTGGAAATTATAAATAGTTTTGTACGTTAAATTGACCAGTGGAAATTATAAATAGTTTATTATGTATAAAATGATATCCCATAAGGTGAGACAAATGTTTCTTACATATTTTATTATTTTGATAAAAAACCATGTATGCATGTTGCAGACTCAAATGAAACGTTAAATTATTATATTTTTTCATTTTTTTTTATTGCTGTTTATAGTAACACAAAGTATTATTTTGTTTAAGGTAACTCTTCATGATGCACATTTCTGTTCATACATTTAACATTTATTTTGATTTCAATATAATTGTATTAACTTCATCAAATATTAATTTAAGGCTTTCTTTTTAAAGCACCCAGTTCCTTTATAATTGTAATGTTTGAAACCATTACCTTTTAAAATGTCTGTTACAAATTAGCATACGTACAAGTTTAATGTTGTTGGACAAGTGCTTAGTTTCGGTTTGGAAATATTTTGGATTAGAGTTTTAATGTTATTATAACTTGAGTTAATCTTTAAAAGAAATGTGTTTTATATACCTATACCATTTAGATGTATTTATCCTAATGCTGCGCTTCTTAATGTAATCATTAAATTTGAGGTAGTTGGCATTTTGATTGAAATCATTGAAAGATAATGTGACATGGTCTTTTCATGCAAGTCTTTAAGCTGCAGATTGCTTCAATGTAATTAATTAACTACCTTGCTTAATCTCCGATATCTGTTCATCATTAGCATTGTCTGTGTTCTGATGTATTGGACTGAATTTCATGGTATCGCAGAGTATCAAACATGGATTATTTATTAATATTGGATAGCATGCAGATATAACACTACATATGACAACAACACTGAATATTTAACACATTTTAACAAATCATGCATACTCAATAAAATGTCAGAAAAAAAATCATATCGTTGAAAACGATTTATATGAACCTTTCTAATAGCGAGTTTATATGATTTTTAAAGTCATCCTTTTAGTTTCTATTCTTTTTAACCAGTAAATGAATGTGAAAGAGGAATTTAAAATTCAATTGAATAACTATCATATTATAATGATACACTTTATCACTGTTGTTTACTATCATACAATTCAATAACCACCATGCTTACGATGGTTACTGCACATTGATTCATTCCTGTTGTAGAATGAAAACTTGTGTCTATGTGTTGTATGAACAAATCTGCACAGAAAAGTGCACATATCTTTTGTACATTAATGAGTTTGTTGACTGTACGGCTTAAAATTGTTTTTAATTACATGAAACTCTTAATACAGTTGATATTCTTTTACCACTTCTTGAAAACTATTATTAGAATTAATTTTTTATCAATATTTTATTTGTATAAATATCAATATTACTTTGATCGTATAAACTCATTCTAACATATAAATAAACAAACCTTAACCCCAACAGAAAATTAACTATGAAATTAATTGGACTGGTACCCTTATATAAAAAACTTGGAAAAAGCAGTAGAAGCTCCCATTTTCATTTAATAGTTTCATAGTTCAGTGATTGTTTTTTGCACTTTTCACCAAATTACTGTGGATATTTGCCTATTAATTTCCAAATGATTAAAAGTAACATTTTTCCCAAATACTTACCAATTTAAAATAAACAGCAAAACAGGGCTTTCCTTAGACCTCAAATCTCAAGAGTCAAGGACTCTTGGGACCATATTTTCAAGAGTCAAAATCAAACTTCTGAGAGTCCTAATAATAACGCAGGAGATTCAATGATTTTTTGCAATTTAAGCAAATTACTGAGACATAATATATAAAAAGCAACAACTTAAAAGATACAGGTATGTTAACATTTATTTCTTTCATTTTACTGTCACTACAACACTATGCATTTAAACACAATATTTCAAGGATTAATAAATACAAAACATGTTTTCTAATACAACATTAACTTCATGTATACAGCAGAGTAATATGTCATATGTTCTTCTTTCGCACGTTTGGGGGTGTTAGGAGCACTGTCATTTAGATCTAAAGTACGCTTTGTCGTTGGCGTCTTACACACACTTTCAGAGTTACTACCGATTCCGAATTCGAAAAGGTTTCTCTGCGACATTTTCCGAATGCACAAGCACAATTACACTTTATCCAATAACTTTGTTTGACCGTTTCGCGTGGCTATTAAATTAAGAATGAAATACAAAATGTGAAAAAAACACATTTCCGCTGGCTATCACAAAAAAACAACAACAAAAAACATACGGGTGGTACCTAAACACAATAGCCTATATAAATTGGTAAACTATAAAAGGAAATTATTTCTACTCGCCGATAAAGGTTCCTCCGTATTTAATCCCATCAAAAATTCCGACGCCCTTTAATTATTTCATGTGCCATCTTCACTGAAGACGTGCGACAAACACGCTGTTTTCTATGCCTTCTCAAACGGTCAATTATTACGCCTACATGTATTTTGTAATCAATTAGCTCATGCAAAAATTGTCACTTTGCCACAAGGTCAGTAATATCGGTTCTATAGTTATTTTTAGCAACTTTGATGCAAAGCGTGTAATTTGACGTTGTAGACAGTACATACATATGCCAGCATAACTTTCGCGCGTCTTTGAACTGAGCAATCATGAAGTAAAACAGTGATGGGTGCATTCAGCTTTGGAAATACATTCTGCCATACTCTGGAAATATCTCAAAATATGCTTTACGGTGTTCTGTGGATATGGATGTTATTATTTTATTCGGCGTAAGCTGTATTAAGCCAGCTTTTCACCCTGACTTGACCTTTGTAAGGGTCCAATAATACTCAAATAAAATTTCCCGCGGCTAGGTACGAATGAATACACTTCATTTATTCCATTGGCTGATTTGAGTATAACACCAGAACATTGGAAACATATCCGCGTCTTTGTAACACTGTTTTACTGCATGAAACAATTTTATCTCTAATGAAAAGGCTCAATAGATAGAACAGTTTTACAATCAATTTTCGACATAAATACAGTTTGTGCGTTCACCTTTTATTTTCAGAGAATTACCAGCGCAAAAGCGTTTATACTTAAGGCTATGTTGTCATATTTAGTACTTACTTGCATTGCATTTCAACCCGCGAGGTTTCGGGTCAATAAGCGGCTATTTGTGAAAGTCATAGTTTATATACAGTTCATCGTCGGAGTTCGCAGAAGGGGTTGCGATCATTGTGTTACACCGGTCTTACTGACAATAACGTAGTGACTGTAATGCATTGCATTCCAATCCGCAAGGTATCAAGGTCAGTTTGTCAGTTTGCGGTCAGTTGCAGAAATCTTTATATAAACGCCGCCTCGTAAACTTTGTGCACTTGAAGTCTGTTTTGATCAGAAAGATACTAAATAAAGATATTCGGCGATATTATTGTGGTATGTCAATCATCGATTTTTAATATGGTTTCAACATTGGCATGATAAGGACCAATTTGGATAAAATTAATTAGAAATATTTATCCATTTAGACCAGTTTATTAAGCATGAGCACAATAATTCACTATACTATAATTATGCAATTAAATAAGATTCGAGTATTGCCGGCTGACCTATATGCACTTGTTTATTTTCATGTTTCTTGTGTTTTTCTATTCTGTAAATATAGATATCTGAGTAATAATATCACATAAAGCATAATAAGCCACGAAATCTGGCGCAACACCCCGTAATTGATTTGCTTATGATGTAGCTAAGAACTGCGCAGAAAAAAGGCATCCGCTACTTTTTATCTCATAGAGATAACTTTTGATCGTTCATAAACATCGACCACAATCAACGCCGTATATCTTTTTTAAAGATATTTCTTGTATTGAATATTATTAAAACTGACGCGGATGAGTCCATTCTGTTTTGGTGGGTTTATAGTTCTTCTTAAATGCTCTGAGCTTTTATGAGTACATACGTACAGCTCAGAGGGTCAATAGCTGGGAGTTGGATTATTGCAACTAGGTGGGTTTAATACACGTCTTTTCCGCAAACAGCTGATAACAAACGCTATGATAAATAATGGAAAGTTAATACACGCGTCATCAAACCAGCAGGGTTTTAATTGGTCAATACTAGATTTCTTAATTAACCAAACTCCGCCTACTGGGTGGACTTGTGCTTCGATGATTTGAAACGGGCGTTAACGATTAGCGTGTACTAAATGAGATACTCCGCCCCGAGCCAATTATCGCTTAGTCTGCACAACTTTTGATCTCATTGACGCAAGTCGGTATATTCCTCCGGGTCAAATGTGACGCATGACGTAATTTTCTCAAGAGTCAAAAAGGGGTCTTCTGTAATTTTCAAGCGTCAAAACCCGGGAGCTCGGGTCAAAGGAAAGCCCTGGCAAAACTTTCCAATAAAATCAGTAATATGAGAAATGTTAGAAAGCAATTATTCCGTAGCACGAGTGCAAAAAGAGCGTGTCGAGTTGTTGCAAAACGACAACAGACTAATATATATAACTATTGGTTGGCGAATCTAGCAGGAAATATTATGTTGCTATGCACACCTGTTGCATACGTCATTATCCAAATCGGGAAAAATGGAGAAACTAAATAATGATTCTCAGCGAAAATGACTAAATTAATATCAATTGAATTGACATTTGACATCACAAAGTAGAAATTGATGAAATGCGTGTGTGAATTTACAAAAGGAAATTCGTTTAAGAAACAAACAACAAATATTTATTAGCATTTTTCACCGTGAATTTATACCATTGAAACAAGAGTTTGCAAATTTGAGTTCAGTCTACTTGCAAAGTAAAAAAAAACCTTTAAAAAATTATCTTTTCATAAGCGAAAAGTACAATTCTGTGATTTTTATGCAAAGAGGGGGTACATTGTTTTGCTGGATGTCGGTTATTGGTCAGTTGATCTGTTTGTCCGTGGATCAGTTTGTTTCCGAATGACAACTCGTCAATGAATTGACCTATTGGCTTGATACATCACATGTGCATTGGCCTTGGACACTAGATGACCCCTTTTGAAATTGGAGTCACTAGATCAAAGGTCAAGGTCACTGTCACAATAAGTGTGAAAATCGTTTCTGATCAATAACTCATCAACAAATTGACCGACTGGCTTGATACTTTCCTTTGACCTTGTTTAGTAGATGACCCCTATTAATAATACTATATAATACTATAATAATACTAACACATGTACTATAAGGATGTTAAAACAGAATAATTTTGTGGCAACTAAAAACTTATTTCAGTGGTAAAGTCACACTAATATGATAAGATTAACTCTTATGGTTGCAAAAAAACCTATGTCAAGGTCCTGTTTGAAGGGGGGGGGGGGATTTGCCTTCAACTGCGGAAATCTTGTTATGTTTGTGGATCTGGGAATAATCAGCTTCCATTTGCAATTCTGTTTAAAATGTATGTCACACTAAACAGTTAAATACTGATTAATAACTTGCAACTTAAAATGTGAAATGCAAGATATTAAAAGGTGAACAAATCAAATTTATTCATGAAACTCAGTTTAACACATCAATGACACAACAAGAACACTTGTGTACATGTATATTTGTATATGTTTTCCCAATAGGATATTTAATAAAATAATTTATTTTAATTTATTGAATTCATACATTAAAAAGGCTTTGTTTCAATTGTGTATTTATAGATTAGTGCAAGATTCACTTGCATTTGAAAGGATTGTAACTTAATAATATCTATATTGTAAGCAGAAATTTAAGCAGGGCTTTTTAATGTAAATAACAAAATAACCGTTAAACATGCACTTATAATCAATTGGAATACTAATATTTATAAACATATTGATAGAAAATTCCATTATTCCCTTATCACATGATTTTTCCCAATCCAAAAGGCAAAGGCTGAACAATATTAATAAAAAAATGAATGTAGATAGAATCATACATTTGTTAGTTATACAGTTCATGAAACCCTATTTTTTGAAATTTTGTAAAAGTCCATATTTAAGTAGTACCCTGTGGAATGCATTTTATTACTTCTATGACAGTCTTTATTTAAAACTACACTTTTCAAAGGTAAAAGAAATAAAATAAACTTATTCATTGCTTTTCATAAAATTAATGAAATACCCATTTCATTGGTCTGTTTAGTTTGTTTAGGCACCCTATCTTTATCTTTGCTTCTAACACATTTTCTTGTTTAATGTTTACATGCTAGCTTGGTTTTCAAGAGTCCCCAGATTTGACAGATAAAACCATTGTGTCTGACATGCATACAGTTAGGGTCGATTGTTTAAAAAAAGAAGAGAAATGTTGGAAAAACTACTCACATACTTTCCTTTTTTTTGTTTGAAACTTAATGTATGCATTTGTTTTTCATTTTGAATAATTCTCATGTTTAAATGAAAAACATGTTGTATTTTGTTTTAAAATAGCTATGAGCCTATGACCATAGCCCTTAATATAAAGGTGATCGGGGGGGGGGGGGGGGGGCAAGTGGCATGTCTAAGGTAGATGGGTTTTTTTATAATACGAAATAAGATTATCCACTAAAACATCAGTATTAGGTGTTTAGAGTCGGACCTCTATTTTCAGGTCAGATGTAGGTTTTAGTTTTAACTAGTTTCTTACAAATGGCTTGAGGGATTTCATTCAAACTTCAAGCATGTATACCCCCTGTGAAATTACTCAATTGGCCAAGTTATGTAACTTGAGTTTGGATTTTTTCAAAATTTTAGGACATTTTAAAGGCAGGTTGAAGTTGCATGGTAAGCTAATTTTCAAGGAATGGCTTGAGTTGGATTTCATTCAAACTTATTCAAACTTATGAATATTATTCATAACGGCCCATATTGAGGTGACACCATAGGCAAAGTTTAATGGCCTTGTAACCACTTTGAAATTTCACTTATAGTCTATATAGACAGGTTACAGGTAATCAAACCTAGATATTGTCATCAAACTTCAGTATTATTTAGATACCTCATACCAAAACACCGTCCCTCTCCCTCTTGGGATTGCATATGAGATGGGTAAGGGTCAAGGTCACGGTTACCAAAAAAATGCAAAAATGCAAACTGGATCCAACTAAATTTTTCAATAAGAAATTGAGTCATCGTAATAAAACTTCAAACAGAATACCTGGTATCCAGACCTAGCTTTGGATTGCTTTTGGGGTGGGTTGGGTGAAGGTCAAGGGCATGGATAGTAAATATAGAAAAAATCTTTCTGCCAAAAACTATTGTAATGAAATTAAATATGTTAATACCTTATATCCAGACCTAGCTAGGGTTGTAATTGTGTCATGCATGAGGACAAGGGCAAAGTCACTGTTAGAAAAAATAAATATGGATTATGTTTAGTTACTTAAAAACAATTAAGCTATGGTCATGCAACTTCAAACATATATTTGTTACATCATATCATATTTTGAAAGTGCAGATATGGGCCAAGGTCACAGTTACTAAATATAGATTAATGGTTCCCACATAATACAGACAATTGAGTTATTGTTCCCAAACTACATGCACGAATGCCTTATGACCAGATCTACCATAATCAGTGCCCCAGCTAGGATTTGAATAGGGCAGGGGGGGGGGGGCTATTTTGTCAACAGGGCACATTCAAGGGCGCAGTATTTTGTCAAAAAGGCATATTATAAACATAATGTTTAAGGATTCTGTTTTCTTACTAAGTTGTCTTATATTTACCTATAATGTACAGTGTGCACAAACAAAACTTGTTTTAAACCAATTTCATGCGCAAAAATTTATTACCATAAAATAACAGGTTTCAAAAGTGTTGATTTTGTTTAAACAGTTATGAAGGCTTGACTGTTTGTTAAGAAATTTGATTTTATATCCATGGTCTTGTAAATCTATCACTTATGTGTACTCCAGTCAGTGTTTTATGGCTACTCTAGTGTTGACCAAATCAACCTTAGCAAGTTTGCTTAATTCAAGACTTTGTAAGTCCGATAGATAAAGGCCAAATGTATCTGCTTCACTCATAATCTTAAAGCACAGGCAAACTTTTTCACCTTATCTTTCATTTATATTTATATAATGATAAAGTTAATTTGAACAATGAAAATAGCATAGATTGATCTGTGAACTTGAAATGTTGATTTCAAGCGGTTAATTAAGGATCTGTTTTTGGTACATTAGTTAATGCTTGTCAGTGATGTGAATTGTATTTATATTCTTGTAATGTGGATGTAAAATGACCGGGGAAGGAACGGCAAGATTCAACAGGCATGTCAATGATGTAAGATGGCAAATGTTTGTAAATGTGTGTTGAGCTGTGATCATCCATGGGTGATGTATCATCACATGCTTATTGTAATGCAAGTTAAACTGACTGACTAAATGTAGTTTACATCATTTCATGTATTTGCTTCAGCAGATGCCATTTACTTAATTATTTCATATTTATGGCTGTCATAGAGTTCTTTTGAATGAAGTAGGTTCAAACAGAAAGTGATCAAGTAGATTTTAAATCTGAAATTGTTTTGTAGCAATGTCATGTTGCAAAATTTTTTTATTGATGCAAATTAAGTTCTTTGAAAACATTCTCTGGTAAATCTCATCTTTGTCATAATTGTAAGTATTTTGTTTAACCAAAGGTTGGACAGGTTAATTTACCAAGCTTTTGTTGTTGGTTCAAGTTATGTATGCTTTCATGATTTTGTATGGCTCCTAAGTCTTCAGATTGAAACCTACTATGGGTTTAATTTTCTGACTTAACACTTCCTAAATTGTGTTTGTCAAATTTTAATTTTTATGCCCCCCGGATTGAATGATCGGGGGCATATTGTTTTTGGCATGTCTGTCTGTCTGTCACTCTGTCATTCTGTCCCAAAACTTTAACTTTGGTTAAAGTTTTGCGATAACTTTGCAATATTGAAGATAGCAACTTGATATTTGACATGCACGTGTATCTCATGGAGCTGCACATGTTGAGTGGTGAAAGGTCAAGGTCATCCTTCAAGGTCAAAGGTCAAATATATGGCTTCAAAGCGGCGCAATAGGGGGCATTGTGTTTCTGACAAATATCTCTTGTTAATTTTGTTTTATTTGATTAATTCAAGGTTTAGGTTTTCAAAAAGTGCATTTGTTAACAAACAAACAAACAAATGTTTTTAAGTATGAATCAAGTTAGTTTTCCTTGCCATAGTTCCATTAATTAATACTACATAAGTTTTGGTCAAAGCTTATATCTGAAGTATAGATAACCATTTTATTTTTGTACAGGAGTACATGGCTAAAGCACGAGACCTTGAGAGGGAGTTACGTGCCCTCACCATCGAGAAAGCACGGGCAGAGGCGAGCATGGAGGACCTTCAGGTGCGCGTGAACCGACAGGAGGAGAACATCTCACGTCTCAGGGAAGAGAACTCAAACCTCAACCACGATCTTGATCAGCTGATCAACGTGATCAGTTCTGCCAGAACCACGGGAAAGTGGGAGGTAGGGCATCGCGAGGAGTGATTCTGTAAAGTTGTCTTTCTTATGCAGGTGTGTTATTTCTTCTCCTTTTTGCTGATTTTCTCATTAAGAATGGAGAAAATATTAAAAAAATATTCTGAGCTTTACTAGATAATTATGTTTAATGAAATGTTCACCTGAGCTCTCCCCAAAATTCCCCCCCGATTTTGAATTGTATGTAAATAGTATTTTATTCATTTCGTCTTGCAATTCTTCTTCAACTATTTTCTTATTTTCTCAGGCATTTTTATCAGTTAAATAGAGTTATCAAGGTGCATGATTATGCATTATGCTAACTGGTTCCCTACTTAAGAAAGCAGAAGGTAACAATAAAAAGCTTCATTTTAAAGGATTGTAAAAATAATGTGTTTTTGTAAAAACCTTTTAGTTGCTAGGGTATTATCATATAACTCTCCTTTTTATAACTCTCCTTTTTTTAGCCATTTACCACTTACATACGTATTTTAACGCATGTCCATAAAAAAGTTAAATTTAACTTAAGACCTTTCTTACTGTATTCAAGTTTTAAAGGCTTCATTTCCAACCCTTAGATACTGATGATCAGCAAACAGCATAAAACCTGAACAGACTGCGAGTTACTCGCAGACTGTTCTGGTTTTATGCTGTTTGCACCTAGCTGTTTTCACTTTGCTTCTAAGTGGGAAAGGGAAGAGTTAAGATATTGTGAACATTATTCTGGTCCTTAACAATATTTAAATATTTTTTTTGCAAGAGACTACTTTAAATAAAATGTCTGCTCTCTTGTTTTTTGCAGATTGAAAATGTCCGCTTTCGGGAACTCACTGTTGAGCAAGTTTTCGGTTCAATGCATGAAACTTTGATGAGAATGCGCATGTCAGACGAAGGCGTTTCGAGTGATATTCGTGACCTTCGAGAAGCAATAATGAAGAAGGATGAGGTCATAAATAGGCTGCAAGCTGACCTTGAAAATGCCCAAATGCAGCACACACGTTCATCTTTAGAACTGGTGGGTTGTCAATGATTTTTTTTGGTATCTAGACAAAAAAGTATTATTTTGCTCAATGAGTTATCTAAAAATCCTGTTTCTGGTTTAAATAATTGATATACAGGTTCACAGTTGTATTGATATATGTAAATATGATTATGTTTATTTGAATGTATCTAATTAATGCACGTTGCTAAAAATTGAATAACCTGTAATAATGGTGGTTACATTTATATGGTATAAATTGTAAATGTTTCTTTGCTTATGGTTTTAGAGATCTTCAGATCCCCAATCTAGTCAATCTGAGAAAGATTATACAATAGTCAAGTTAAAAACAGACCTTCGGCGTTCAGAACAACGTGTTGAAGATCTTAACATGGAGGTAAAATTAGTGTGCTGTGACCTCTCCCTTTACCCAGTTTATTTGTTGGGGGTACTTGCACTTAGTGGTTCTATGAAGTTTGTAGCCGTTGTCTTCCATCACATAAAGGACAATACTTATTAAAGTTGTTTACTTCATTATTTTAAAAATGATATTGTCTACACCAAAAAATGTTGTGAAAAGGAATTAGAATTCTAGTGTATATGCCACTTAATTAGAACCTCGCCAGATTTTACCAGACCTTGTACCTTTAATCCCCCAAAAAACAACCTTTTATAAGAATTGCATTTTGATTTTGTTATGTCATCAGCAAAGATATCAAGTTGGACTGTTAGGTAAAATCTGTTTTATTTTATGGTTTAATAATCTATGGAATTTAAATAAACATGCACCCGTCTATATTCTTTTACGTATTCCTAGTTTTGCTTTCATTTTCAACCAAAAGGTTTTACATATTTTTAATGTCGGACATGCTTAACATATTGTTTGCTTAATACATGCAAAACTTACTAGGGATTGCATTTACGGCCATTTGGATTAAGGTCAAGGTCAATGTTACTAAAAATAGATATTTAAAACTGTCTCCACCCAATAGCTTTAGTTTGGATTGAGATATTATGCTTAAGCTTAATGCGAAGTTAAGCTTAAACGCAGATCCAACTTTGGATTGTTTTATTTATTGAAATTAAATTTAATTGATAAAAAAATGTTAAAATTTTATTTTATGTGATTGCTATATTACATGTAATTTATTATCTATTCAAATTGTAATAATTTTTAGAAAATATTTTAATAAGCAACTTTAATCAGTATTTCTGATATATTAGTATTGAATTAATATATCAAATTATCCCTTTCCCCCATAAGAAGCAAAGTGACAATTGCTCTTGCAACCAGCATAAAACCAGAAAGCCTGCGAGTAACTTGCAGTCTGTTCAAGTTTTATGCTGTTTGCTGCTCATCAGTATCTAAGGCTTTGAAATAAAGCCTGTAAATCTGGTAAGAAAGGTCTTACATATAACTTTCTAAGGGACTACAAATGTGTCAAAATACTCATCTAAGTGGTAAAGGGTTAAATTAAAAATCCTGTTTGTCTACAGTGGAACATGTAATTTTTGCCTTGTTTAAGTTACCATGTTAAACAATAAAAACGTCATTGCATCTTTGTGGCTACAAATACTCTTTTCTGACACAATTTCTTTTAAATAAAACAATGTGTGATGAGAGACAAACGTTAGATATAAAGTGTAGAAGTTTTTCAAACACATGCTTTTGTAAGTACAAAGTATGCACCTGTGTATGATATGTTTATGATACTTATATGCATGGTGTTTTACTGTGTATGAGTTGATTTGATTGTTCAGGCATGCATTATGAGAGACTTTTCAGACCCAAATCCCATACATTTATAGATTATATATATTAAATTTTGTTAATAATTTGAGATCTTTGCGTCTGAAATGTTTAATTTAAAAGGCACATAAACTGTTGTATATTCTTCCACTGTTGTATGATGTGATCATTTTCAGTTAACACAGTTGTCATACCTTTATTTCTCAAAAGCACAAACAAGAAAAAATGGTTGAAAGTTATCTATACTAAGTCTTAAGTAGTAGGTTTTTATGCCCCCGGTAGGGTGGCATATAGCAGCTGAACTGTCCGTCAGTCTGTGCGTCCATCCAAAAACTTTAACATTGGCCATAACTTTTGCAATATTGAAGATAGCAACTTGATATTTGGCATGCATGTGTATCTCATGGAGCTGCACATTATGAGTGGTGAAAGGTCAAGGTCATTCTTCAAGGTCAAAGGTTGAATATATGGCTTCAAAGCGGCGCAGTAGAGGGCTTTGTTTTTTTGACAAACACATCTCTTGTTGTAGATGATAAAAAAAAAATCTTACTATAATTAATGTAAAAATGTGAGGAAACTATTATTTCCTTGTCAATTTATGTTAATAATACTTTTCATACATACACCATGTACGCTTGTTTGTGTTGGGTGCTTTGATATTCCTCTCACGTGTCAATCCCATAATTCCACTGGTAGGTGACTAATCGTGAGCGAAAGATCGCCTCCCTGTCAACACAAATCTCCGATCTCCACGCGGAGATTGCACGAACGGAGACCGAATTTGGTACACAAAAACACCTCGTGAAAATGTTGCAGGATAAACAACGCGTCCATCAGGGAGAGGTACAGTAGGCCATCAATTAAAAGGAATAATGGGTCAATTGTAGGGAAATAATACAGGACAGGAAGGATTTTAATCTACTTGCGCTATTAATAGTGCGCATATGGTTATGTCACCTATTTTCGCGATGTATTTTCAATTTCACGTCGCGAAATTTTATTACGGAATATACTGAAAATATGAACTTTTTCAAGTAATGTAATATACATGTACGATACCAGTTGTGATATTTCAATTTTAATTTTAATCGTCGTGGTTGACAGTCCCTCTAAGAATTTAGTGCAAGGGAAATGTCTGATGACCAGGCCCCACATACACATTTTATGGGTTTTTATGATGAAAAAGTTATAGCAATGGAAATTTATTAAGCCAAAGTTTCTAATTTGGTACGATATGCTAATTTGGTGAATGGCAGAGCAGGCCCTGACGGTACATTATTATGTAAAGAACCAAAGTGGAAATGTTGGCTTATATAAAGATGGCTTATTTGTAATGTAACATTCATAATATGACTGATGTGGCTTAATGCTCAGGAAAGTAGTGTCTTTGTAAGTTATGGAAATTATAATATGCATGAAAGGAGGTTTAGTGGAATAAGTAGCTAACATGTAAGGCGAATATAGGCAAAGGAGCATTAATGCACAATTCATAAAAAAGAGTAACAAACATTTGGGAAAACTTCCATAAAGCATGAAATGTGGTGTTTAATCTTTACCCTGCCAATTTTAAGAAATTTTATAGCAAGAATTGTACACCTGTTGTGAATGATCTTAATAAAATAATGATTTTATAATTTTGATGGTTAATGTGTCTTTAACTAATTGTTTGGTATATGGTACTAGCTTTTGGTGATTGGTGGTTGTTCCCTAAGCTTTTCATTAACAATTGGCAAAGTTTTCATTAGAACAACATCTATGTGACTATAGTTTTAACTAATCAATAACCATCATTAAAGCGACATCTAGCTGTTGTAAGCTTTGAATTGTGCTCTGTTATCTTTTATTCATACAATTTATTTATTAACTCGTTTCTTTTTTTAAAATGAAACTTAGTTTAGTAGTACCATAATTTAACCGTTTAACATGGAAGTTCATCTCTTATTGTTTGTTCTTCATTTCTTATTAGAACCAAGTAATGAATATCATGTAAATATGTGTAAAAACATGTTTATATTCCAGGTGCAAAAGTCTGATGACATTGTACGCCAGCTGAGGGAGGAACTAGCCCGTGTGAAAGAAGAATACTCACGATCCTCACATGATGTAAGTGATTGCTGTTAAAAGGGCATATGACTAGCATTCTCTGAAAACTGGGCTTATATGAGCCGTATTCTATGAAAACTGGGCTTATATGAGCCGCATTCTGAGAAGACTGGGCTTATATGAGCCGTATTCTGAGAAAACTGGGCTTATATGAGCCGTATTCTGGGAAAACTGGGCTTATGTGAGCCGTATTCTGAGAAAACTGGGCTTATATGAGCCGTATTCTGGGAAAACTGGGCTAATATGAGCTGTATTCTGAGAAAACTGGGCTTATATGAGCCGCATTCTGGGAAAACTGGGCTTTTATGAGCCGCATTCTGGGAAAACAGGGCTAATATGAGCCGTTTTCTGGGAAAAATTGGGCTTATATGAGCCGCATTCTGGTAAAACTGGGCTTATGAGCCGCATTCTGGGAAAACTGGGCTTATATGAGCCGCATTCTGAGAAAACTGGGGTTATATGAGCCGCATTCTGGGAAAACTGGGCTTATATGAGCCGTATTCTGAGAAAACTGGGCTTATATGAGCTGTATTCTGGGAAAACTGGGCTTATATGAGCAGCATTCTGGTAAAACTGGGCTTATATGTGCCGTATTCTCTGAAAACTGGGCTTATATGAGCCGTATTCTCTGAAACCTGGGCTTATATGAGCCGTATTCTCTGAAAACTGGGCTTATATGAGCCGTATTCACTGAAAACTGGGCTTATATGAGCCGTATTCTGGGAAAACTGGGCTTATATGAGCAGCATTCTGGTAAAACTGGGCTTATATGTGCCGTATTCTGGGAAAACTGGGCTTATATGAGCCGTATTCTCTGAAAACTGGGCTTATATGAGCCGCATTCTCTGAAAACTGGGCTTATATGAGCCGCATTCTGGGAAAATTGGGCTTATATGAGCCGCATTCTGAGAAAACTGGGCTTATATGAGCTGTATTCTGGGAAAACTGGGCTTATATGAGCTGTATTCTGGGAAAACTGGGCTAATATTAGCCATATTCTGGGAAAACTGGGCTTATATGAGCCGCATTCTGAGAAAACTGGGCTTATATGAGCCATATTCTGGGAAAACTGGGCTTATATGAGCCGTATTCTGGGAAAATTGGGCTTATATGATCCACATTTTGAGAAAACTGGGCTTATATGAGCTGTATTCTGGGAAAACTGGGCTTATATGAGCCGTATTCTGGGAAAATTGGGCTTATATGAGCCATATTCTGGGAAAATTGGGCTTATATGAGCCGTATTCTGGGGAAAATTGGGCTTATATGAGCCGTATTCTCTGACACCTGGGCTTATATGAGCCGTATTCTCTGAAAACTGGGCTTATATGAGCCGTATTCACTGAAAACTGGGCTTATATGAGCTGTATTCTGGGAAAACTGGGCTTATATGAGCTGTATTCTGGGAAACTGGGCTTATATGAGCTGTATTCTGGGGAAACTGGGCTTATATGAGCTGCATTCTCTGAAACCTGGGCTTATATGAGCCGTATTCTCTGAAAACTGGGCTTATATGAGCCGTATTCACTGAAAACTGGGCTTATATGAGCCGTATTCTGGGAAAACTGGGCTTATATGAGCTGTATTCTGGGAAAACTGGGCTTATATGAGCCATATTCTGGGAAAACTGGGCTTATATGTGCCAGATTCTGGGAAAACTGGGCTTATATGAGCCGTATTCTGGGAAAACTGGGCTTATATGATCTGCATTCTGGGAAAACTGGGCTTATATGAGCAGTATTCTGGGAAAAATTGGGCTTATATGAGCAGCATTCTGGTAAAACTGGGCTTATATGAGCCGCATTCTGGGAAAACTGGGCTAATATGAGCCGTATTCTGGGAAAACTGGGCTTATATGAGCTGTATTCTGGGAAAACTGGGCTTATATGAGCTGTATTCTGGGAAAACTGGGCTTATATGAGCAGTATTCTGGGAAAACTGGGCTTATATGAGCCGTATTCTGGGAAAACTGGGCTAATATGAGCTGTATTCTGGGAAAACTGGACTTATATGAGCCGTATTCTGGGAAAACTGGGCTTATATGAGCTGTATTCTGGGAAAACTGGGCTTATATGAGCTGTATTCTGGGAAAACTGGGCTTATATGAGCTGTATTCTGGGAAAACTGGGCTTATATGAGCTGTATTCTGGGAAAACTGGGCTTATATGAGCTGTATTCTGGGAAAACTGGGCTTATATGAGCAGTATTCTGGGAAAACTGGGCTTATATGAGCCGTATTCTGGGAAAACTGGGCTAATATGAGCTGCATTCTGGGAAAACTGGGCTTATATGAGCAGTATTCTGGGAAAACTGGGCTTATATGAGCAGTATTCTCTGAAAACTGGGCTTATATGAGCCGTATTCTCTGAAAACTGGGCTTATATGAGCCGTATTCTGGGAAAACTGGGCTTATATGAGCTGTATTCTGGGAAAACTGGGCTTATATGAGCTGCATTCTGGGAAAACTTTGCTTATATGAGCTGTATTCTGGGAAAACTGGGCTTATATGAGCAGTATTCTGGGAAAACTGGGCTTATATGAGCCGTATTCTGGGAAAAACTGGGCTTATATGAGCCGTTTTCTGGGAAAACTGGGCTAATATGAGCTGTATTCTGGGAAAACTGGGCTTATATGAGCTGCATTCTGGTAAAACTGGTCTTATATGAGCTGTATTCTGGGAAAAACTGGGCTTATATGAGCTGCATTCTGGTAAAACTGGGCTTGTATGAGCCGTATTCTGGGAAAAACTGGGCTTGATGCATGTGTGTAGTGTCATCCCAGATAAGCCTGTCTAGTCACAGGCTCATCTGTGACAACACTTTCTGCTTGTATGTTATTTTCCTTTTACAGAAAATCTCATTTAACTTCTTTGTTTTTTATCATAACCCTTTCCCACTCGGAGGCAAAGTGAAAATGGCAGTGTGCAAACAGCATAAAACCAGAACAGCCTGTGAGTAACTAGCAGCCTGTTCAGGTTGCATGCTGTTTGCTGCTCATCAGTATCAAAGTGTTGGACATAAAGCCTTCAAAACTTGACTCAAGGAAGAAAGGTCTTTAATTAAATTAAACTTTCTATAGGACTACAAAATTGTGTCAAAATATGTTTTTAAGTGATAAAGGGTTAATGCATGTGTGTAAAGTGTCATCCTGGATCAGCCTGTGCCGTCCACACAGGCTTATCTGTGACAACACTTTCCGCTTGTCTGGAATATTTCTTGAACAGAAAGTCTCTTTTTCAACTTCTTTAACTTTCATCTTAATTGTCATCACTTTGCAAAATGTGTTACAACTTGATTCAAAGTGTCCCGCCATTTCGTTTAAGATAAAGATAAGCTATTGGGTGTGTGGAAAGTATATAAATCTTACAATTTTAATGATCATCGAGTTTAAACCATTTAAGATATGCCGGCTGGTTTGCTTGCATAGTAAATCTGTATTCTTCAGATGTTTAAACAGTGACAGTTTGGTTCTCGCATTGTTTGTTTTAGGCTTCGTTTCTTACAACTTCCTTTAGTTAATATATCTTGACTACTGTTTGATTTTCATAAGTCATGAACAGGGAATAGTTGCTAATTGGTGCTAAACATCAGGGTCAAAGACAATTAGGAAAATATTTGTGAGATTGCGAAAATTTAATAATGTGATACTGAAAAAAAATGCATGAATTTGGTTGTTAGATGTTATTAGCTCATCTATTTTTTGAAAAAAAATTATGAGCTATTGTCATCACCTTGGCGTCTGCGTCTGCGTCGGCGTTGGCGTCCGGTTAAGTTTTGCGTTTAGGTCCACTTTTCTCAGAAAGTATCAATGCTATTGCATTCAAACTTGGTACACTTACTTACTATCATGAGAGGACTGGGCAGGCAAAGTAAGATAACTCTGGCGTGCAATTTGACAGAATTATGTGCCCTTTTTATACTTAGAAAATTGAAAATTTTGGTTAAGTTTTGCGTTTAGGTCCACTTTTCTCAGAAAGTATCAATGCTATTGCATTCAAACTTGGTACACTTACTTACTTTCATGAGGGGACTGGGCAGGCAAAGTTAGATAACTCTGGCGTGCATTTTTACAGAATTATGTGCCCTTTTTATACTTAGAAAATTGAAAATTTTGGTTAAGTTTTGTGTTTTTGCTTTCATACTTGCAACACTTACTAACTATCATAAGGGGAATGTGCAGGCAAAGTAATGTAACTCTGACTGGCATTTTGACAGAATTATGGGCCCTTTTTATACTTAGAAAATTGAAAATTTGGTTAAGTTTTGTGTTTAGGTCCACTTTATTCCTAAAGTATCAAAGCTATTGCTTCATACTTGCAACACTTATTAACTATCATAAGGGGACTGTGCAGGCAAAGTTATGTAACTCTGACTGGCATTTGTACGGAATTATGGGCCCTTTATACTTAGAAAATTGAAAATTTGGTTAAGTTTCGTGTTTTGGTCCACTTTACCCCTAAAGTATCATAGATATTGCTTTCATACTTGGAACACTCGCAAATTATCATAAGGGTACAGTAAAAGGACAAGTTGCATAACTCTGGTTGTCATTTTTACGGAATTATGGCCCTTTTTTGACTTAGTAACTTTGAATATTTGGTTAAATTTTGTGTTTCGATCCACTTTACTTCTTAACTATCAAG
This sequence comes from Dreissena polymorpha, assembly GCF_020536995.1. NCBI lineage: Eukaryota > Metazoa > Mollusca > Bivalvia > Myida > Dreissenidae > Dreissena > Dreissena polymorpha. The sequence goes on from NC_068363.1 coordinate 38,347,739, forward strand.
GCTATTGCTTTCAAACTTCAAATACTTTCATGCTATCATGAGGTTACTGTACCTGGCAAGTTGAATTTTACCTTGACCTTTGAATGACCTTGACTCTCAAGGTCAAATTATTAAATTTTGCTAAAATTGCCATAACTTCTTTATTTATGATTAGATTTGATTGATACTTTGACAAAACTACTCTTACCTGACATACCACAATAGACTCCACCCAAACCATCCCCCGTGCCCTCCCCCCCCCCCCCCCCCGAATCCCCCCCCTTTTTTTTTTTTTTTTTTTTTTTTCAAGATCATCTCACAAATGACCACCACACACTCACACTATACCCCCCCCCCCACCCCCCCAAATTATTTTTTTTTGAAACGGTTAAAAAACACAAATATTTATATTTATTATTTTATGTTTGAAATACCGTCCAACCATCGCACCCAAGAATCCCCCCCCCCACCCCCCCCACCCCCCCCTCCCGCCCCACCCCCCCCACCCCCTCCCCCCCCCCCCCCCCCCCCCCGATTTTTTGTGTTTTTTTTTGCCTTTTTTTGTATTTTTGGAAAATAATGTAATAAATGCCCACACAATACACCCCTATTCACTCAACCCCTCCCTCCTTTGTGATTGAAAATGAGAGTCCCTTCACCTTTAAAAAGAAAATAGATGAGCGGTCTGCACCTGCAAGGCGGTGCTCTTGTTTTAATTTGTCAGCTGATTTATATTTTTATTTAGAAGCTTAGTCTTATTCATCAAAATGGCATCACTTATTACATAGTTACTTATTAAATATCTCATTAAGAAATGAATTTGTATTTGAACAGTATATAAGTTTATATTATGTTACACAATCATTATTTGCTATATTTGTGTATCAAACCAAATGCTGTCAATGATCATTCCAGAACTATGAAAATTTTGTGAAATAAGAAAGAAGGTGACACAATGATAATATTTTATCTTTATAAAGAAAGAAATGAATGCAAAATAAGAAAGAAGGTGACACAATGATAATATTTTATCTTTATAAAGAAAGAAATGAATGTCTATTGAGATATGGCAAAGATTAAAAACCTCCAAAAAGTTGATAGAGGATTTATCTTGATTGCTCAGTGTTTACTCAGAGGCGAGGTCCTGACCATACAGACTTTCAAGGGATTTCAACAATCGCTGTCTTTGCATAGTTTTTATCTTGTGCTTACTTAGGCTGAATGCTTTCTTGTATCAAATGATCATTGTCAGTCCCTTTAGGTAGAATTTATGTAAAATCCATGTTGAAGGTTTGCATTATGGAACAATTATTGTTTTCGTGAAGCTTTTTTGCTGTAATGTTTCAGTATTTATCATATGAAATTGATTGCCATTTTCAATATAGCTCACTAGTCCAGTGCTGTGAGTTAGTTTGTTGAGTGTTTTATGAATATTTTCTCAAATATTGACTGGTCTGTTTCGTGGCATCTATTGAAATTTTGTTGACATATAATGACAATCAGTAAGAGATTATGGTCTGCCCTTTGTGCTACTTAGTTTCTGTCCCAAATGACTGGAATGGAGATCATTTGAAGTTTTAATATTAACTTGTACTAGTTTGTATAGAAACACAGAATACAATTTGATACAGCATGAATATTGTCCTAAAAATTGGGATAAAGAGCACTTTGGCATCAATTTCGAAACAGCAATTAAAATATGGTGACACTGTCCTTCACAAAATCTCATTCTTTATAACAAGCTGAATATCAAAGCATGCCATAATGTAGTTGCCTCAAGTTTGAAAGGTTTCTTGATTGGATTTCAAATTATGCGTTCCAATCAGCCTATCTCCAACTTATCAATACTTAGTGTTATTAAATTACATCTTGGCTTTATAATGAGGGATCAACTATGCATTGAAAACTTCTTGTGTTCTAATGGGCCTCATACCAGTGGATATTTAATTAAATAATTGTGCAGTAAAAGGGCTCTCTGTCCCAACGTGTGGAGTTGAATGTTTAATTTTAATTTTGATAAAATGGATAGAAATATGTCACAATGAGTCAGGTATGCGTCTTTGTTTTCATTTATTGAAGGCATATCCCGTCTGTAGATCTGCCATAGTCATTAGCACTTTTCTATGGAATTCCATAGAAAATATTATGGAATTCTACGGAAATCGATGGAAATCCATGGAATTTGATGGAATTCCATCCACTTGCCAATTTTCCATCTGAATCTCGACTTAAATTCCATACATTTCCACGGAATGTATGGAAAACACCATGGAAAGTTGGACTTAGCCATTTTTTTCAACGGAAATCGTTATGGAAAATAACTTATACATTTTCTTGGATGGAAATCAATGGAAAATAACTTAGAAAATTTTCGCTGGTTGTCTGAAATGTATTTGTAGTTTAATACATGTATGAATTTATTTGCATCATGTATTTTGTATTTAAAAGAAAATGCAATAAAGATAATTATAAATTTGTTCTAGAAATTGGAACAGGTCTGGAACTGTTCCATATTTGTGTTCCAAAACGTATGTTCTGGAATTGTTCCAAAACATTTTTTTAGAATAAATCCAGAACATTTGTGGAAAATGGCTTAGGACTGAAACTGTTCCAATAATTTCAAGAACCTTTTTAGAACATTTCAAGGACAAAATATGGTCAAAAATTTCTAAAAATGTTTTAAAATGTAGTTCTAGAACACATCTAGAACGCTTTAAGTTCTTATGGGGAATAAGAACACATATAGAACACCTTACACTTACAAATAGCCAAATAGACTTCATAGTAGCGACAGCAGCAGCAGCAGTAGTAGTAGTAGTTGTAGATGTAGTAGCTGTATTAGTAGTAGTAGTTGTTGTTGTTGTAGTAGGTGTTGTTGTTGTAGTAATTGATGTAGTAGCAGTAGTGTTTTTTATATCAGTAGAGGTTGTGGTGGTAGTAGTAGTAGTAGAAGTAGTAGCATTAACAGTTTCTGTAGCAATAGTAGTAGCAATAGAAGTAGCAGTAGTAGCAGTTGTTGCTGTAGTAGCAGTTGTTGCTGCTGCTGTTGCTGCTGTTGTTGTTGCTGCTGTTGTTGTTGCTGCTGTTGCTGTTGCTGCTGTTATTGTTGTTGTTGTTGGTGGTGGTGGTGTTGTTGATGCTGTTTTAATTAAAGTAGTAGTTCTGCAGAAGTAGGAGTAGTTGTTACTTTCAAAGCAATTTCTACAAGTTTAAATTTCTTAACCCTGTCCAAGTGGTATACACACTGTTTTTTCTCAATATCAAACTCAGCCAGTCCAGGTTGTCAAATAACAATCTATCTGATAAGCCAAGCATGTGTTGTACATCAGATGTTGGGTATGTTTGCTGCAAATCTATTGGTTATAAGATATAACAGCCTTTTCTAATTGGCTGAATTCAAATACAGAAAGTTTACCTGTTAGATTGAAACATGAAACATGGTGGACAATGTACTGGTTTAACTTGTTAAAATAAAGTTAAAGACATTTAACAAACAGAAGAGTTCATTAGTTTTTCCATTAAAAACACTTTCTTAAAATACTTATGTATTTATATCATTTGGAAAGTGACATGAAATATTGCTAAAGAGTGATGCATACAGTGTTTGAGCAGTCTGTCTAGGAATAGAACAACAACTGAAGGTTTGTGATTTTTATTATTTCTAAATATTCCTTTAAATTTAATCTTCTTATGACATTATTGTAGACCTTTTTATGTGATATTTGAGGTTTTAGTATGGCAAATATTAGTTTAAAAGCAGCTGTCACCCAAATTTTCACTTAGTGGAGTTTGCAGGTTGAAAAAGGAAGTAATAAGACCTATGTGGAGAAATTAATAACGTTAAATGTAGTATCGGAATTTTATCATGCAAGGTTATGGAACTGCAGGCTAAGGAAGTTTTTTACTGTGCATGTTGAGCACTCAATGCTCATAAATGGTGTTAATGTTTATTATTATCCCCCGCGATAGGCGGAGGGATATTGTTTTGGCGTTGCCTTCCTTCCGTCTGTCCGTCTTTCCATCCGTCCGTAGCCATATCTTGGAAGTGCTTTGGCAGATTTCACTGAAACTTGGTATGAGTATGTATATGGATAAGAGGACATGCATGCCAAATGGCATTGTACACCATTAGTTAATAACAGAGTTATGGCCCTTTGTATCTTGAAAAAATGCTTTTTGTGTGTCCAAGGCCATATCCTGGAAGTGCATGGGCGGATTTCATTGAAACCTGGTTCGAGTATATATATGGATAAGAGGATGATGCACGCCAAATGGAATTGTACACCATCTGTTAAAAACGGGGTTATGGCCCTTTGTATCTTTAAAAAATGCTTGTTTGAGTGTCAAATATAATACTTATGTGTCCAGAAGCATGTTGGCGGGGGATATCAATTCAACGTATTTGCTTGTAAATAAAAAATTAAACCAATGGAATTGGTTTTTAGGTATCTGAGTGTGCATTTTCATACCAATAGAATTACACATCATTCTAATTATAGCAATAATAAATTTGTACTAATCATACCAACAAATTAAGTTATGCTTAGTGCTTTGCGATGTATTCACTTCGTTTTTAGTTCTCTTTCTAAAGACCATTTAACAACTTAATATTTAAAACAATTCATGAATTACGTTCCCTATACATTTTCATTATGTGCTTTAATTACCATTGACCAGTTGATGGAAGATACTGCAGAGTTTGGCAGGGAAATAATCCAACAGCAAAGCGGCTCTTTAAGCGCATTTACCTAGAGGACTTACAGGGCCACAAATTCATGGTAAATATTGTCATGCCCTGGGCTAGATAAGTTATTTAATGTTAACCACCTGAAAGTATTTTGTCTTCTTGGAATTCAATATATTGGTCTAAGTCAGTTACACTTTTCTGGATCCTGGGATAACTTTAAAAGTTCTAAGTATTTTTTCATGAAACTTGAAACATGAACAGATGACAATAAGGACATTTTGCATGTCATTTCATGTTGTTTATAATGCAAGAATTCTGGTTGCTATGGCAACAAATATATTTAACAAACTTAAAATAGTGAAGATTAACAGGTAGGGGACCATATTGCTTTGCAATCTCTTGTTATAGTTTGAATGTAAATAACTCTTTGCTTTAGACATTTTTATGATTTTTTATTCTGTAGAGCACATGTGAGCAGTATACAATGTACCTCATACCAAAAAACGACCCGGAGGCAGTGACTGGTGTTCAATATTCTCAGAAGAAAAGGAAAATGGCAGTGGGAGACTTGGACAAACATTTTTAAAAACTAGCCTCTGTGTTAAGCCTGGCAGTCTGTGGCTGGTGACATGTTTTATTTTGGTAACTTCTTGTATAAAAAAGACCAGTTATTTATTTTGTGAATTGTATTTGTGTTTGTTTTTTGTCTTAATTTATTTGTTGTTTTTTTAATTTAGGAATTTGAAACTTGGATAATTGAATTAAGTCCGTGTTCAACGGTACTGAGCATAGTATAATAAATAACAAATTTACAACAGTTGTTAATTTGTTATGTATTATTATTAACTATGCTCAGTACTTGAATACTGGCTGTCTGCATGGGAATTTGTTTTCTAGAAAGTTGGTTTCAGACTTAAATATTTGAAGTTAACCTTCGGAACTTTTCTAGAATTGTACTGGAACACATCAACTAGAACTGAACTTCTGTTATCATACTGAAAGTGTTCTAGAATTAATAAGGAACAGTTGTTGAACGTTAAATTTATGAGAAAAAACTCTAGAACAATTGTGCGTGATGTGTGTGTGCATGTAATTGTGTGTGTTTATGAACATATGTGAGAAAGGAAGTATACTTGTCATAAGCGAAATGTAAAATTCTACTTCTATGTTTTATATTGTGCCTTTTATAAGTTTTTCTTTTCTCACCTGTATATGCGTGCATGTTTATGGATGTGTTTTTGAATGTGTGCATGCATGCCTGTGGTTAAGAGAGTTGGTACTTTATGAAAATGTAAAACCACTCATTTTTTAATATGTACTGTGACTGCATGTGTGTGGTTAATGATTGATGCCAGATCTTGTTCTTGTTTAACTTCTATGATGAAACCTTTAGTTACATTCACATTTGTTTTTCAAAATCAATAAAATGCCTTTGATATATAATCTGTTTTTTTTTCTATTTTATTCCAGCTTTTTATTAAATTCCATAGCTTTTCACGGAATTCCACGGCATTCTATGGAATTCCACGGCATTCTATGGAATTCCACGGCATTCCATGGAATTCCACGGCGTTCCATGGATTTCCACGGCGTTCTATGGAATTCCACGGAATTCTTTGGAATTCCACGGCATTCTATGGAATTCCACGGCATTCTATGGAATTCCACGGCATTATATCGAATGCCACGGCATTCTATGGAATTCCACGGCATTTTATGGAATTCCATCCCATATCAAGTCCCCCTTCTGTTTTTTTTTCACTTTTCCATTGATTGCATGGAATCGGATGGAAAGTTAGTGCCAATACTCCACGGAATTCCATCTAACGGTTTCCATAGAATTCCATATGATTCCACGGCAGATCTACAGACGGGATACTCACTTTCACACCAGATCATCAATTTTTTTTTAGGTTTTATATGATAATAATTTACAAAAAAGTTGTTTATAAATGTATTTTTCCATCAGTAGAGTATGAAAATGTCCATTACTCTGTAATATATCTGCTTGTTTTGTAGTCTGTTACAATTTTGGTATTGATTGTCATTTATAATTGTTCCTTTGTACATTATTTGCATTTTTGTCCAACCATGTTTGTCTTTAGGGGTTTATTTCAACTGTTTTGTCTGCAATTGTTAAAAAATGAGTTTAGTACGCCCTTTAAGCATGGAGTGCTATAGACTTTTCTCACCCAATTTATTATATGAAATCATACTCCACTGTTTTGAAACACTTTTGTATATTTTGCTTACATTACGCATTCCTTGTAAACATAAATATATTTCAGTCAACAGAGCAGCAACAATTCCTTATATATATATATATATATATATATATATATATATATATATATATATATATATATATATATATATATATATATATATACATATATGTTAACAAATTGATTGTAAATGACTTGAATTTGTTAGTGAAACTAAACCAGAACATTTTTGTACAATGTAATTTATTTCTTGATGGTTTGCCATATAGCTTTTAATTACCTTAATGTTTTCTTAGAGGGTAGTCACATATATGGATCATGACTTAATGGTTGTTTTTATACAAGTTAAATGTTATGGCCATTTTTCAGTCTGCGTAAGCTTATATTGATATTTATTGTTCAAGCCTACGAAGGCCAAACAAAAAAAAAAGGTCCGTTTGGGGTCTCCTTGGGGAAAAAAACAGGGTCGGTAGGTAGCGATTTTTTTTTGTCTTTCGGGGTACTAGAATGGAAGGCTACTAAAGCTTATTATAAGAAATACATGTATATATATATCTTTGTTTGCTTGATATCACATCTTATATGAACTAAAATGAACAATTTTTTTTTTTTTTTGGCGACCGCAATAAAAAGTTGAGGGTCGGCGCCAATTCGGGAGACACAGTCGGGAGACCCGAAACAAACCTTTTTTTTTGGCCCCAAAACAAATTAATAATTTAAAAAATGTAAATAATTCCAAATTTGCAAGTCATGACACGTGAATAAGCCAAAAAAACAACATCACTCAAAGCAGCGTTATAGATAATTTTTTTACCCATGGGGGTAAATACCCCCACTTTTCAAAGCATGGGGGTAAATGGTCAAATTTTGCCTTGCTGGAAGGGTAATTTGATACAAGTAAAACAAGAATATAGCCGGGGTACAGACACACTACTTGAATCATGTTAAACACAATAAACCATTAACTATGTGTATTCCGTCATAGTTGTAGGTTTCTTAAAGTGTTTTTTTTTAACTGTCCTTGGTTAAAAGGCTTCCACCACCATGAGCCACGGAAAACTTTTTTGCCAACTTTCAACAGTTGTTGTATTAGCATTTAAGTGTGTCCTTTTTGATTTGAAAACAGAGGATATTAAATCATTCAGTATTGGCAGTACAATGTTTTTACTTGATACAACTTTTGCCGTATAAAAAGAATCAATTTTACTTTGAGAAGTAATTTGTTTTGGCTTCGAAGAAGCCATCCTGACCTCTTCATGTAATTTAATAAACACATTAGAGCGCTTGACTGTCTGTTAAAATATCAATACTAAGTTTACCATGCATCTGGATGATACATACTGACTGGCTAACTATTTCTACAATCAAGTGCACAAATAAGCTCTAATTTTTACAATAACCAGTCTCATATTTTGGCGTAAGACAATCAGCTGTTTGTAAACGTTGTACGCAGAGAATTTACATCATTTGCGAAAGTCCAGATTGGCTTGCTTAAATGTACGCACGGAAATGATAAATTGAGCGTATCTTGATATTTCTAATGCGTATATTAGGTTGATGCGCAGCTTATTTAGAACGCTGTCAAAGCATATACATAAAAGAATATTAATCTAATCAAAATATAGTGTAATTGTGTTATTAATCAAACTAAAATCAAATTATGTTGCATCTATATCATGAAATGTTAGGCCCTTTATCACGCAGATACGCACTTTGAGTCTTTTACACGTCAACAGTCCCTTACTGGCCTTAGAAAATCAAATTGAAGACATTTTTTACTATATTCAAGTTTTTAAGGCTTCATTTCCAATCCTTGGGTAATAATGAGCAGCAAACAGCATAAAACAGACTGCAAGTTACAGGCTGTTCTGGTTTTATACTGGCTGCATGAGGCAATTTTAAGTCTGCATGTGAGCGGGAAAAGGTTAAAAGTTAGATGATGCCTAAACTTGATATAAGCTCTGTGAAAAGTTGGTTTCAAGCATATGTGCTTAAAGTGTTGTCTCAAAATAAGCCTGTGCATTCCACACAGGCTGATCAGGAACAACACTTTCCGCCTAAACTGGATTTTGTCTGGGACAATTCGCACACGCATAAAACCCCAATGTCTCGCTGCAGGTGTCTCACTTTGAGCGGCGAATTCAGACCTTGGAGGCGGAGCTTAAGGACTCCAAGGAGCAGAGAAGGCGGGCCCTTGAAGAGGTAACGTGTCATTCTGTCAGCCCCGCTGTGGAAAAACTGGGCTTAATGCAGGTGAAGATAATAAGTTATGACACTTTTGCTGTACTGGTATTTGTTTGAAGGAAGTCTCTAATTCTTAGGGTAAGTCCAGTTTAAGGGCACATGCATTAAGTCCAGTTTTTCCATTGACTTACAGCACCTCTTACAACCACTTTTGTTGAATATTTTAAATGGCACTTTGATGCTTATATATTCATATTAATTTTTTCTATTTGCTAATTATTTGTATCTAATTTCTACATTGTTTCTTTGTATGAAACATTAAGCTATTCCCTCAATGAAAGCTCTGATGAACAAAGCAGAATATAGAGAATCAGATATGGGTTTACATGTTTTTTATGCCCCTGGATCCAATGGTCGGGGGTATATTGTTTTTGGCCTGTCTGTCATTCTGTCCCAAAACTTTAACCTTGGTTAAACTTTAACTTTTACTTTTGCAATATTGAAGATAGCAACTTGATATTTGGCATGCATGTGTATCTCATGGAGCTGCACATTTTGAGTGGTGAAAGGTCAACGTCAAGGTCATCCTTGAAGGTCAAAGGTCAAATATATGGCTTCAAAGCGGCGTCAAAACTTTAACCTTGGTCATAACTTTTGCAATATTGAACATAGCAACTTGATATTTCACCATTTTGAGTGGTGAAAGGTCAAGGTCATCCTTCAAGGTCAAAGGTCAAATATATGGCTTCAAAGCGGAGCAATAGGGGGCATTGTGTTTCTGACAAACACATCTCTTGTTCATATTGAAATCACCTCAATTTTTAAAATATTTAAAAGATAATGCAAAACTCCTGAAAGTATTAAAATTGAATCATATGACATAGCTTATTAAAAAAGGGTATCAGTCAGGCTAACCTTTTTGCTCTATTTTAGCAGTAACATAACAATGTATGTAACACTTATTCCTTTCTCATATTCTCATCATCTGCCCTTGCCCCACAGATTGGTCAGCTGCAGGACCGTATCCGAGATGGTCAGGTGTCCACCAAGGACCACCACTCCGTGCTCAAGTCTGAGCTGGCGCGGCGGGACGAAACCATCCAGAAACTGAGACGAGACGTGCTCGGTCTCCAGGAGAAGCGAGATGCTGCAGTCGCTGAGGTAACCATGGTTACGATAGGGTTGTATTTCCTGATGGATCAGAGCAAAACTGTGCGAGATTTTTGCATAATTGATATGGTGCTTGCTCTCGGAAGATGACGCTTAATTCATAAACCTAATATGTTGTCCCAGATTAGCCCTTAGCACGTGCACAGGCTACTCAGGGTCATCACTGTCTGCCTAGAGTGGATTTTTGTTAAAATGAGACTTCTTTAAAACAAAAAATTCTATTAAAGAGCAAGTTATGTCACTGATTAGCCTGTATGGACTGAACAATTGAGAATAACACTTTAAGCCATATTTTCCTGAACGGACTGAACAATTGAGAATGACACTTTAAGCCTTGTTTCCCTGTACGGACTGAACAATTGAGAATGACACTTAAAGTCATATTTTCCTGTACGGACTGAACAATTGAGAATGACACTTTAAGCCTTGTTTTCCTGTACACACTGAACAATTGAGAATAACACTTTAAGCCATGTTTTCCTGTACGGACTGAACAATTGAGAATAACACGTTAAGCCATGTATTAGCCTGTACGGACTGAACAATTGAGAATAACACTTTAAGCCTTGTTTTCCTGTACGGACTGAACAATTGAGAATGACACTTTAAGCCATATTTTCCTGTACGGACTGAACAATTGAGAATGACACTTTAAGCCATATTTTCCTGTACGGACTGAACAATTGAGAATGACACTTTAAGCCATGTTTTCCTGTACGGACTGAACAATTAAAAATAACACTTTAAGCCATGTTTCCTCAGAGCAGGGCTCATATACTATTGGATTTAGAATCAGGCTTAAGAAATAGCCTGTGAATCAGTGACTGTGAAAAAACAGTTTCAAGTAATAAAAATGTTGCTAGGTAACGCATGCCATAGAGCATAGTTTTGCACTAAAACATCAGAAGCTGCATGTACAATACTGAGTATGTATATGAATATTCTTCCAGTATTAAAAATATGCTTAATATAATAAATTATAATCTGCTTCTTGGTAAATAAGGAAGAAGAATAATAGGCAAAATATATTGCTCTAATGTAACATAATTGTTATTTTCATACTGGGTTGTATAGATGTTTAATTAGAGGTCATGTTTAAATGCTTGAAGTTTAAATGCAATGTTTAAATGCTTGAAGTTGATGTTTTGCATTCTTAAGTCTTTAAGATGCTTTCAAGACAATACATTGTTTTTATATTTTGATAGGTTAGTTTCAATGCTAGCAGTTTTATTTTTGCCTTTTGTGTGTTTTCAAATTTTGGCTTTTGGCTAGATGATGTTTTCTTGTATTGACAATTTTATTTATATTTGCAAAAGAAAACTCCGATCTTTAAAACAATAACTAAATTTCTTCAGGTTATTATTATAATTGTTTAACTGTTTAAAGTGTGTTACAAATCTAAACGAAATGATAAAAGCAATTAGAGGAAGTGTAGTAGATTTTTTTATGTTATGCAATCTGTGGTCATATTTTAGCTCGATCAACAAACAAAATGTCTGCATATAACTGAGGATAAGGTTAAACATCAGCAAGAGGAGGTAACTCCAAGTTTCTGTGTCACACATGTGGTGGTTGTCTCCCATAGTACACAGTTTCCTCCCTTTTTTCCAAATCTTTCCTTCTTTCCCGCACTTTACCAATCTGCAAGCATTGCTTTTTGCTTTGAAGCTGTTAAAGTCTTTGATACAGACAAACTACAGAGCTCTGCTGTTGTCCTTTCTTCTACTAACAGTTATTGACACTAATTACACAAATAGATAATACTTTAAATCTTCGCCGTCTACCCTATGTCCTCTGCTCTGATTTGACACTGTTACCCATCCTTGTAGATAAATTGGGTGCAAGGCATATCAATCCAAATAATTACTGTTGTATTTTATGGTTTTAATATTAGAATTTTCTTGTCATTACTTCCTAAAAAATGTGCCCATTTTAAATAAGAAAGAAGTCATTTTGTCATGTAACATTATGTTTTAATAATCTCAAAGGTAATCCTATTTGCATGGCAAACAATTCAACACCGTCTGCCTGAACATTTAAATGAAGTGTATACAATTTTTAACTTGACTGATCTCTTATCATAAAACATTTTGGGCCTAGTTTCAATGCAGTAAGTAATCAAGTAATTTTTGGGATCATGTTTTGTTAGCTCACCTGAGCACGTTGTGCTCATGGTGAGCTTTTGTGATCGCTTTTTGTCCGTCGTCTGTTGTCCGTTGTTCAGCGTCAACATTTGCCTTGTTAACTCTCTAGAGGCCACATTTATTGTCCAATCTTCATGAAATTTGGTCAGAAGATTGGTTTTAATGATATCTTGGATGAGTTCGAAAATGGTTACGTTTGCTTGAAAAAACATGGCTGCCAAGGTATGTGGCATTTTTCCTAATATGGCTATATATGGCTTTAGTAAAATCTTGTAAACACTCGAGAGGCCACAGTTATTGTCTGATCTTCATAAAACTTGGTCAGAAGATTCATCCCAATAATATCTTGGACGAGTTCGAAAATTATGCCGGTTGGTTGAAAAACATGGCCGCCAGGGGGCCGGGCATTTTTCCTTATATGGCTATAGTAAAACCTTGTTTACACTCAAGAGGCCACATTTATTTTCCGATCTTCATGAAACTTGCTCAGAAGATTTGTCCCACTTATATCTTGGATGAGTTCAAAAATGGTAACCTTTGCTTGAAAAACATGACTTTCAAGGGGCAGGGCATTTTTCCTTATATGGCTGTATATGGCTATAGTAAAATCTTGTTAACACTCTAGAGGCCACATTTATTGGCCAATCTTCATGAAACTTGGTCAGAAGATTCTTTTCATTATATCTTGGACAAGTTAAAAAATGATGCCGATTGGTTGAAAAACATGGCCGCCAGGGGGCGGGGCATTTTTCCTTATATGGCTATGGTAAAACCTTGTTAACACTCTAGAGGCCACATTTATTGTCCAATCTTGATGAAATATGATCAGAAGATTTGTCTTAATGATGTCTTGGATGAGTTCGAAAATGGTTACGTTTGCTTGAAAAACATGGCCGCCAAGGGGCGGGGCATTTTTCCTTTTTTTTTATAAGGCTAAAGTAAAATCTTGTTAACACTCTAGAGGCCACATTTATAGTCCAATCTTCATGAAACTATATTTTCTTTATTCTTAGACTTAAGTCTAAGAATTGTTTGGTGAATACGGGCCTCTGTACGAAGATTCATCCCAATAATATCTTGGACGAGTTCAAAAATGATGCCGTTTGGTTGAAAAACATGGCCACAATGGGGGGCGGGGCTATTTTCCTTATATGGCTATAGTAAAACCTTGTTAACACTCTATAGAGGTCACATTTATTTTCCGATCATCATGAAACTTGGTCAGAAGATTTATCCCAATGATATCTTGGATGAGTTCGAAAAATGGTTTTGGTTGCTTTAAAAACATCGCCACTAGGGGCGGGGCATTTTTCCTTATATGGCTATATATAGCTATAGTAAAACCTTGTTAACACTCTAGAGGCCACATTTATTGTTCAATCTTTATGAAATTTGGTCAGAAGATTGGTCTCAATGATATCTTGGATGAGTTCGAAAATAATTATGTTTGCTTGAAAACAATGGCTTCCAAGGGGCGGGGCATTTTTGCTTATACTGTGAAACCATTTATTTTCGTCAGCACGAAATTTCATCCTTTTAAAAAAAATGACTTTTTCGTCAGCACTTAAATTCGTCCATTTCTGGTTTTGAAAAAAAAGCGTCCGATTTGTTTGTAATGTTTGTAATACATGTAATATACGGTTGCGAAAAAATCGTGCTGGGGAAAGAGGGGTGACACTTGCAGGAGGTAGGCCTTGTTTGGCATATGTCAATTAACAAGTCTGTTATTTCAGGTGATAGTTACTGTCCCTAATTATTTTATGTCATTGACACGTTCTTTGTTATGATTAGCGGATAAGTGGGACTGAATAAGCGTTAACGAGTGTTTTAAACAACGAAGTCAATTGCCAATTAGTCTTTTTCCATTACAATCAGGGACAACCAAACACACATCAATATGTTCTTTATTAATTTGTAATAAAAGCGCAGAATGTATTTCAGTCAGGTGTTGATCACACATCGTCATATTTTAATTGCATTTAATAGTATTGTCTTTAATCCGGATTCGCCGGGTGTTGGCTGTATAATCTGCAACACCCCTTGAAAAACACAATACACACAATGGGTAATAAAATTGTTAACAATTAGCACTAAATAACACTTTTATACCTAAACGAAGTCGACGCATTCGATACAGCCTTATTGCATTCGCGTTTTACAGGAAATTTCAGTTGTCAGTACACTGTTTAATGTACACCCCTTTGTGTCAAAACCGGATTTAACTTGAGTGTGAATAGTCGACTGTTTCATGTTCTTTGTATCAATACCATCCAGGTATCTGTACTATAAGTATACCAGTCTACAAACAAGGTGTGCGCTTCGCATATGGGTATTTGGACGTTAAAAGAATTGACCTACGGTTTAGCGTTCACGCCGTCAAACGCATTTAGCAATATAAATTTTTTTTTTCCCCATTTTTTTTTCTTGCAAAAAATACTAGTGGCTTATAACTTACCTTGCAATCTTTTTTTCTCGCATTTTGCGAGTGTACAAGTGTTAATTTCAAGCCCTGTGTATATGCGTGGATTACGCTGGATTTAAATCTCTCATGCCTACGGTAGTTCAGTGTTATTTGTTTCAAATATGGGACATGATTGTTCGTTAGGATCTTGAATTCGTCCATCGGTCGAAGGACTAAAAAGACGAAAATTAATGTCTGACGAATAATAATGGTTTCACAGTATGGCTATTGTAAAATCTTGTTAACACTCTAGAGGCCACATTTACTGTCCGATGTTCATGAAACTTGGTCAGAAGATTCATCCCGATAATATCTTGAAAGAGTTAAAAAATGATGCCGGTTGGTTGAAAAACATGGCTGCCAGGGGCGGGGCATTTTTCCTTATATGGCTATTGTAAAACCTTGTTAACACTCTAGAGGCCACATTTATTTTACGATCTTCGTGAAACTTGGTCAGAAGATTTGTCCCAATAATATCTTGTTATCTCAGGTGAGCGACTTTGGGCCTTTCAGGCCCTCTTGTTTAAATATATGATAGTTATTTCCTTCCCACACTGAGTTAACCCTTTCCCACTTAAAGTAAAAATGGCTATGTGCAAACAGCATAAAACCAGAACAGCCTGTGAGTAACTCACTCTCTGTTCAGGTTTTATGCTGTTTGCTGCTCATCAGTATCTAAGTGTTGGAAATGAAGCCTTTAAAATCCGAGTCTAGTAAGAAAGGTTTTTAATTAAATATAACTTTCAAAGGGACCACTAATGTTTCAAAATACGTATCTAAGTGGTAAAGGGTTAATAATCTAGTATTATTATAAACATAATTAAGGGTACAGGATGGGACTGATGTAACTGGGTGTTATATCTGTGAAAAGTACAGAAGTTACCATGATGGTCCTTGGAAATGAGATCATAGCTCTTTCAAAATGTGTATTCACTAAAGAATTCTTAGACTTAAGTATAAAAATAAAGAATATCCAGTAAAATGTAATGTGCTATTTGAGTTTAATATGAAACAGAATATGGCAATTCTTATTACACAATTCTTCATTAAGAGCAATTTATAAATGGCCTAAGCAACATTTGTCGACTGTATAAATTGAAACACTGAACGTATATGTCATTTTTAAGTCTATTTTCCTATATTCTTAAGTCTAAGAGTAAGTTTGTGAATATGGTCACATTTTAATTTTTTTCTTTTTAAGACAATTCATTTTGTTACAATAACATTACCGGTAGTAATAACAAAAGTAATACTATCAGCACATGCTTTAAGATTATATATATATATATATATTTACACATTTAATACACTTAACAATTGTTTCCATTGACATTACATAATCATATTAATTTTATAATAATCCGCTAATGTATCAACATCACCTAGTGAATGGCATTCAGATAGGGTTTGTGTATTTTGCTACTTGTAACACATTTTGCTATTTTTAGCTCCATAGATTAGAAACGAGAGTTAAGTCCCTGGAAGACGAACTTTCTTCTTCCAAGAAACAAACAGAGGAGGCAAAAACGGAAGTATGTAAACATATAACCTCTCCCTATTAAACAGATTTTATTGCATCCCGTCCTAAATATGTTTTGTCGCATGTTGCAATTCAGTGTCAACTGCGAATTTTCAGTTTTGTTGAATTTAATTGGCATTTATTAGTCCCCTACCGGTTTCAACGGAGGGGACTTATGGTTTGCACTCTGTGTGTCCGTCAGTCTGTCAGTCTGTGAGTCTGTCACTCTTTTCTGGATCCTGCGATAACTTTTAAAGTTCTAAATATTTTTTCATGAAACTTGAAACATGGATAGATGGCAATATAGACATTATGCACGTCATTTCATTTTATTCCTACGTCAAAAATTATGGTTGCTATGGCAAAAAATAGACTAGAAATACTGCTGAAAATGGTGATTTTCTGGATCCTGCGATAACTTAAAAAGTTCTTCATATTTTTTCATGAAACTTGAAACATGGATAAATGGCAATATGAAAATTATGCATGTCATTTCATTTTGTTCCTACGTCAAAAATTCTGGTTGCTATGGCAACAACAATTTTTTTTTCTGACAATGGTGGAATTTCTGACAATGGTGGAGCCGGTAGGGGACTTTTATTGCTTGGCAATAGTCTTGTTTAATTTAATTTCATTATTTAATATGCTGTTGAGTGATCACGCTTTCACGTCACACGCTACCTGAACTTGTAACCATGGAACTAATAGCTGTGATCTAGTTTGGCTGTAACTAATAGTAACCATCTAACTTGTTCCAGGAGTCAATATTGTCAGCTTTGTATTAATGCTGAAAGAAGATGTTATGTGTTAACCCTTTCAGTGCGGAAACCGAATTTTAAGGCCTTTGCAAACAGTTTGGATCCAGATGAGACGCCACAGAACGTGGCGTCTCATCAGGATCCAAACTGTTTGCTATTCTGATAGTATTCTTTGAAAAAAATCGAAGAAATTGCGAATTTTATCAATTCAGCAGACGACAATTTAGCAGACGACAAATTTCCCAGCATGCAAAGGGTTAAAAAGCTACACAGTCACATACAATTTACAATAATTAACTTAAAGGAAACTATCCATGAATGTTATTTATCAAATGTAATAAAATTGTGTATTATTTCATGTACTGGTATGTTGAATTAAACATTTAAGATTTTTTAGAATTCCATTGAAGTGATATTTACATTGCAAAACTTGAACATTCTGGGCACTTTACAAGATACTGTCCACTGCATGGTTCTTATCAATCCATTTCTTTAGGATTTTATGTTTGACTTAAAATGCTGTGTGAATAATATTTGGATACAGTGAAATTGTACAAATTTAACAACAAAATATGCTGAAAAATGTGTTTGCTGTTAAATAATAACAGCAGCTGTTTAAAGACTTACGGTCTCTTAGTAAAACTTTTCAGTGCTTTGTTCATCATACACAATCATGTTATAATTTTATTTTTCTTCTTCCAAAAACAATAAAAATTATGTGCATTTGTGCATTTTATTGATACAATTTCTTTCTTTCAATGTTTGACCTGCCCGTTCAGGTGAGTGAATATGTAACAAAACTGGCACGTAAAGACGGTGAACTGACCTCCTTACGTAGCCAGCACACAGAGGCATGCGAGCAGGTAACCATACTCACGTTGCACTGGCAACGACCTTGCATGTTCATTGTGTGACCTTTGTAGATCTCTTTTTTTTTCTGTGGACGGTTGTTTGTTGGATTTACACATAAATCAGAGCAACAACCCTTGATTAAGAAACAAAAAAAACCTTTACATTAAAAAGTACTTGGACCAGGAACACAAAATACGTTTGAAATTAAATTGTTATTTGACCAGGAATTCATCCATAGCAGTATTAAGGGATTTTAATTATATGTGCTAAAATATTATTTATATATATTTTTAAAGGTGTATTTTTGTATTACTAAGATGCTAATGCATTCACTATCTATGGGAAGTAACTCTGATAGGGCTATTTGAAACACTATGTTTGCTTTGGTTAAAATTTATTGGGGATTGGTGTATCAATATTTGTTTTGTGACTTTTTAAGTGTGGTTGAAAGAGTTAAGGTTTGTGTATAGCATTTAGTTTTGTATTTGATGAAAGATTTAATGGTGGTCAGTATTTTAGTTGGATGGGCTTTAGATGTTAACAACAGATTGGGTTGTTCAAATAAATATTAAGAGATGTTAATAGGGTCATTGGTGATAAACATTGATTGTCTACAAGCTGCGTTCTCCACGTAATCAAAGTACCATATTTCCAGAACTGAGTGTGAAACAAGAGTATCTGTTCAGCAGATTCAAAAGTTTTACAGGCAACACTCAATTTTGCAAATAGCTTCCTCACAGATAAGCGATTTGATTTTTTTTTCTTCATAATTGTAGAACAGGCCTTTGCATGTTCATGAACTAAAAAAAGTGTTGTTTTTTTTTCTAAAAAAAATGTTTGAAAGTATTTGCAACAAAAGCAGTTAGTTATCAATGGCTGTAAATCAATTTTAAACATGTCTATGACTGCACAGTTTTATGTGTATTTTTAAGCATTGGGGTATTGAAATTATTTGTTCACTTTCTGCCACTCTGTGAGAAAGCTATAGATAATAAACTTTAAACAGCTGTTTGACCAAAGACAGAGTTGTTTGCATGACATGTATACAGATTTCATTTTATTGAACAAATCCCAAGTGCACATTTCTGCGTACTTTATGCATGGAAAGACTCCCTTGTCAACACATGCATATAATGTCATCTAACATGTGATATAATAACATGCATGAATATGCAATTCAGAATTTCATAGATTTGTTTTTTTGTCACTTCCAGGTCTTTTTATATTAGCTTTAAATGTTTGATAAGAGAAATTGAAAGAATACATAAGTATAGCACACAGTTTTGTATAAAGAATAATTACATGTAGTAAAAATATTGTTTATATGCCACATGATTAATGAAATAGAAACACACACCTAAGATACCAGTATTTTTCCATTCTGATCATAGAGTATTATAAGTGGACGCAACTTCATGATGTCAACAGTGGTGTAACCAATTATGCTCATTTAATAATTGGTCATGTGAAAGTCATAAGGTTTTTACAAGAACTGTTTTTGAAGGAACAACTTCTGTTTAATTGATTATTATTTCATAAAATTAAAGCATAAAATAAAAAAGAACACAATATGCTTTTTCTTTTCATTGTACTTTTAATTTATGTGTTTTATGTACGATAGAACCAAATTCTAAATGTGAGATCTTGACAAAATGCGTGTGTCAGTTACATTATCTTTCAGGTTATGATTTCTATCTGTAATTTTAATGATATGAAGCCTATATAAATAATGCTAATTTAATATCGTATGTGTTAAATTATGTTTGTTTTGTGATGCATTATGCTTAGCTTGGAAGAAATACATCGGTTTGTTGAGCAGGATTTGTGTTTGCAGCTTTCATTGTGTCTTATATTTTGCGTCTGTTATGATAAGTGTTTTATTTATGTGTTGTCCATATAGGAAAACTATACTGACATGATCATTATTGACCCATTGTTTTATTGAATATTTACACTTACATATACAATAGTTTGATTATGCATGTATTTTACTACTCTGTATATGGTGAACACTTTCATGTCTTAAACAAGTGTAATATCAGTTTTTAAATGTTTTTCTGTAATACATACCATGGCTGATTTTTTGAGCAAATAAAGAATATTTATGCAACATTCTTGTAAGCTAGGCTATGTTAAGTATGTTTGAAACCTCCTCTTACACAACCTAAGTAACATTTAGACTACATCAATTGAACTGATTATGTGGTAATTTCTATAAATACTATTTTGATATTTTATTCATTTAATAATTTTGTGTTACATTATTGTTACAAATATTCACGAAGTTCTTGCTTTAATATTGAATTTATACTTACAGCACATTTTTCCCCTTTCCTCTCGGAAAGAAAGCAACATTTGCCACGCTTTATTCCATGGATGGCCATTTGCAATGTACAGATTGTACAGTGTTCTCTCCCCTGATTTTCAGATCTCCATGTTAACCAACAGTCTTCAGAAGCTGCAGTCCACCTCAAAGGAAACCAGGGACACTCTTGCATCAGAGGTAAGCATGTCACCAATATTGTGACTATTGCATATTTGTATTTGGTAAATATAAGAAGCACTCGTATTCAAAAAAACAAACTCAACACATTTGCCAGATGGCCTAAAAAATACTTAAAATTAATTGAAGAAAAAGTTGTGTTATTCATGATTTAAAATTTCATGTTATTGTCATAAACATGCATGCTTTATCATTACAGTATTTATTTAAGCATTTATTTTACTTCTTTTAATAAATAATTTGTAGAAAATGTAAAAAATCTTTTTTTGGATATGATCGCATGAACCAAAGGATTTATTTTCTACCTGAATAGGGCTCAATGTTTTATTATGCTCCCAAAATGGGGGAAGGAGCATATATTCTTTGCTTTTTCCATACCTCTGAATCTAAATTATGATGGAATTGTTTCGGGTCTTGGACAAATTTCTCTGATTATTAATTAAATTGAGGTCAGTCTGGTCTTCCGTCTGTCTTTCTATCCATCACACTTTTTATATCTGAGCAAGATCAAATACTTATGGATAAAATTTGATAACATTTTCCATGCATCATCCATTTAGTGTTAAAATATGATCATTGTCAGGTTGTCCGTTCAAATAAGATTTTTTAATGAGTTATTGTCCTGCTTATCATTAATATGTCCTCTTTTTATTTCGGCCAAAAACCTCAGACAGTTATGATCCGAATTGTGTTGAACTTGATATGCCGCATCCCATATCTTGAACAGGAGCATCATTGTCAGTTCTTTTGTGACCGATTATTTTGCAGGGAGATTTTACCCTTTTGGTAATTATAAGTAATGTTCTTTTAGATTTAGCATTTCCATGCGAGATCTCATGCACTATTGAACCCAGTGGGATGGAAGGTTATCTGCATCATCCATATAAAGTGGAAATGTGCAATGTTGTCAGGTCATTCCGGTTCAATTTTCTTACAAGGAGTTATTGTCCTTTGATTATTAAAATGTAATTTTCGTTATCGCACACACTAATGATCAAAACTTGATGAAACGCAATATGCAGCATCGCAATATGTCGGACATGCCCCTTGATTATGAGAATGTCATTTTCTATGGGATGTATTGTTTCAGCCCAAGATCGCAGAAGCTGATGATGAATTTAAAGAAAGTTTATATGCACTTTCCATTAAGGATGAACATGTTCATGTTGTCAGTTTGGTTTGCTCTGTTGATTTTTCAGGGAGTTATTGCCCTTTGAAAGTTAATTCCTTTGCCTGTTTAATATCAGAAACTAATGACTTTTACATCTCTGCGTCAGATCACAGGAACTAGTTATCCAACTTTGTTTGAAGAAATTTTTAGCTCGGCTGTTTTTGGAGAAAACCCGAGGTATTGTCATAGCCAGCTCTTCATGTCCGTCGTCGTGAAGTCTGCGTCATGCTTAAACCTTAACATTTTGTTTTTAACATTGGCTCTAAAATCAAAGTGCTTCTACCTACAACTTTGAAACTTCACATGTAGCTGCACCTTGATGAGTTCTACATGCCACACCCATTTTTGGGTCTCTAGGGTAAAGGTCAAGGTCACTGTGACCTCTAAAAAAAAAAAAAAAAAAGCTTTGCAGCTAAGCGTGGCGCCCATTATGCAGTGCTCTTGTTATGTAGTACCCCTAAACAGTGGATATACACATGTTGTCATGTTGTTTGGCTTCAGTGAGTTTACACTGAGTTATTGCCCTTTTAACATTAATTTGTGTAATTTGATAATAATAAGTATTAACCCTTTCAGTGCGGGAACCGAATTATGAAGGCCTTTGCAAACAGTTTGGATCCAGATGAGACGCCACAGAACGTGGCGTCTCATCAGGATCCAAACTGTTTGCTATTCTGATAGTATTCTTTGAAAAAAATCGAAGAAAATGCTAATTTTAGAAATTCAGCAGACGACATTTTAGCAGAAGACAAATTACCCAGCATGCAAAGGGTTAACTCAAAAATTGACGTCATCAAACACATCATCAGGCATCCATCAATCTCACTGATATTTTTATTTTGTTGTTCTTATCTTTATAAATATTATGCATTACAATAAATTAAATGTTGGTTTTTAACAGGTTGAAAAATTGAAACGTGAAAAGGCAGAAGTAGGTTTTTATGTCCTGATTTGTACTCTGACTTGTAACAATTCTTGCTTTCTCGTGTATAACATTATTTGCATAAACCCAGACACTTTATATGGATGTTTATTTTTTGTTTGCTGCTTATAAGTGCTGTATGATCTCATTAATTTGAACCAATTCTGTGCAGGAAAACATTTTTATGAATCAGTTCAAATTCTGTAGAGATTCATTGAGTTATGCTTTTTTTGCAAATTGTTTGCTTTGCTTTTATAGGATACGTATAAAGTTAAATATCAAGTTTGTGACAAACAGAAAACAATATGACAGAACAAATATTATCAATTAGTTAGACTTTTATATAAACAACAATTGTTCATATAATATTGGCATTAAGTATAAACAAATCGTGGACAAATTGTAGAAAATTGATAATAATTCAAAAATGTTTTTAACATTATTAGTGTCAGATAATATCAAATTGTCTTCTACTATTTATTTGTGTACATGTACATCCATATTTTCAAGTAGTTATGTATGTGTCATTTTACGTTTGTTTACTGCAGTCACTTTACCTGTCAATGACTCAATCACTTGTACTGTTTCAAATACAACTTCTTGTCGGAAGTAAAGTGATCACATTTTTTTGCAATATTTCAAACAAATAATGCCAAATTATCAGAATTTACAACTTGGAACACTGATTCACTAGAAACATCCATTAAACTTTTGATATGCTTCTGCTACCTTAAATATATATGTGCCTTGCTCTCTGAAAAGAGGGTTTAATGCATGTGCGTAAAGTGTCGTCCAAGATTACCCTGTGATTAGACCAGGAAAAACAATTTCCACCTTACCTTGATTTTTGCTAAGAAGAGACTGTCTTGAAACAAAAAAAGATCATAAATGTGGAAAGTGTCGTCCCTGATTAGCCTGTGCAGACTGCACTGCAGTCTGCATTAAAGCCCTTTTCACAGAGCACCGCCCATATATATACTTAATTTAAAGTATTGGAAATCAATTGAGTAATTTTTAAAGCGGTAATTCTAAGCATGATAGTGTATAATGAAGTAACAGCTTAACATTGTGTGGCAGATCCTAACCTGTCTAAAATGAGATCAGCTTAAGAAGTAGATGTATGCAGGACGTAACAACTTTGTCAGAATGTGAATGACATGCTAGCACTGTCTTGTTAAATTCCCATGTATATGCAAATATATATATATATATCTGCACTTTTAAATCCAGTTGTCACTTAATGTTTAATGCATGATGAATTTTAATTTATTTTTCAGTTTAAGGCCTACAATAAAATGTTATTTGTTTCTTTGCTGTACCATGACTTGCATGTGTCGGTGGATGTACAGTTAAAAGAACCAGTTTATTATGTATTTTAATTTGCTAATGATTCTTTATACAAATAATTCTGACAATATCAATGTTTTTAAAGTAATAATTGTGTGTTTTTTTTTACCTTGAATACATGTTTATAGGTATCTTTCATTTATTGCAAATGAAAAGAATTTTAATGGAAACATAAAACATTTTTAGTTCAGTCATTGGAGTTGAAGCAAGAAATATTTTATGTAGGCTCCATTTTTTTCTTTTTAATAGAGTGAAATTGCCTGCTCTATGCATTTAAATTAGTTATTTGTAAGTGAAGGAGGTTTTTCGCTTAGAAAAAAAATTATGAGCTATTGTCATCACCTTGGCGTCGGCGTCGGCGTCGGCGTCCGGTTAAGTTTTGCGTTTAGGTCCACTTTTCTCAGAAAGTATCAATGCTATTGCATTCAAACTTGGTACACTTACTTACTATCATGAGGGGACTGGGCAGGCAAAGTTAGATAACTCTGGCGTGCATTTTGACTGAATTATGTGCCCTTTTTATACTTAGAAAATTGAAAATTTTGGTTAAGTTTTGCGTTTAGGTCCACTTTTTTCAGAAAGTATCAATGCTATTGCATTCAAACTTGGTACACTTACTAACTATCATGAGGGGACTGGGCAGGCAAAGTTAGATAACTCTGGCGTGCATTTTGACAGAATTATGTGCACTTTTTATACTTAGAAAATTGAAAATTTTGGTTAAGTTTTGTGTTAAGGTCCATTTTATTCCTTAAGTATCAAAGCTATTGCTTTCATACTTGCAACACTTACTAACTACCGTAAGGGGACTGTGCAGGCAAAGTTATGTAACTCTGACTGGCATTTGGACGGAATTATGGGCCCTTTATACTTAGAAAATTGAAAGTTTGATTAAGTTTTGTGTTTTGGTCCACTTTACCCCTAAAGTATCATAGATATTGCTTTCATGCTTGGAACACTCGCAAACTATCATAAGGGTACAGTAAAAGGACAAGTTGCATAACTCTGGATGTCATTTTTACGGAATTATGGCCCTTTTTTGACTTAGTAACTTTGAATATATGGTTAAATTTTGTGTTTCGATCCACTTTACTTCTTAAGTATCAAGGCTATTGCTTTCAAACTTCAAATACTTTCATGCTATCATGAGGTTACTGTACCTGGCAAGTTGAATTTTACCTTGACCTTTGAATGACCTTGACTCTCAAGGTCAAATTATTAAATTTCTCTAAAATTGCCATAACTTCTTTATTTATGATTAGATTTGATTGATACTTTGACAAAACTACTCTTACCTGACAAACCACAATAGACTCCACCCAAACCATCGCCCGTTTCCCCCCCCCCCCCCCCCCCCCACCCCCCCCCCCTATTTTTTTTTTTTTTTTTTTTTTTTTCTTTTTTTTAAGATCATCTCACAAATGACCACCACACCCTCACACTTTACCCCCCCCCACCCCACCCCCTCCCCAATTTTTTTTTTAAACGGTTAAAAAACAAAACTATTTATTTTGATTATTTTATGTTTGAAATACCGTCCAACCATCGCACCCAATAATCCCCTCCCCCGACCCCCCCACCCGAATCCCCCCCCCTATTTTTTTTTTTTTTTTTTTTTTAAGATCATCTCACAAATTACCACCACACCCTCACACTATACCCCCCCACCTCACCCCCCCCCAATTTTTTTTTATGAAACGGTTAAAAAACACAAATATTTATTTTTATTATTTTATGTTTGAAATACCGTCCAACCATCGCACCCAAGAATCCCCCCCCACCCCCCCCCCACCCCCGATTTTTTTTTTCCTTTTTTTCGCATTTTTGGAAGAAAATGTAATAAATGTCCACACCCCCACACAATGCACCGCTCTTCACTCCACCCCTCCCTCCTTTGTGATTGAAAATGAGAGTCCCTTCACCTTTAAAAAGAAAATAGATGAGCGGTCTGCACCCGCAAGGCGGTGCTCTTGTTAACAACATGTTTGCATTTTTTTCTTGCGAATATCAGTATTTTGTTTCGCAGCTATTCAGTATTTGCTGGGCTTAGCTATGTGTATGGAATGTTCATTAATTCTTCCCATTAGCTATACATGTACTGCTTACTTGTCACTTTATTTGTATATTTTGTTCCTGTATAGTTTGTATTTCTTTAGTAGGTTAACTAATGAGTATATTCTATACATGTATTTTTATATTATAGATGTTTATTACATTATGTTGTTATGCCAATACCACAATAAAACCACATAAAAAATTATTATTATAGAAATTGAAAAAAAAGTTGCTTTTTTGCCTTAACATAATATTTTGTCAGGCATCAAAAAAAACTTTTGCAAATGACCCATTCTGTAATCCTATGACAGGTTGCGGATCGCCACGATGCCATAGTGAAGCTGCGTAACGAGAACCGAGAGATAGAGGAGAAGTTACGGGAGGCCCTGGGGAGTGCCCAGCACCGTGGGGACGCCATCAAACAGCTCAGAGACGAACTCAAGCTGGCCAATAACAAGGTAGGAGAAGCATAGGGGCATTTGATATGAGTCGTGCTCTGTGAAAAGGGGATTTAATGCATGTGCATCAAGTGTCATCCCAGATTAGCCTGTTCAGTCCCCACAGGCTAATCCGGGAAGACACTTTCCGCATTAACATTTTGCTAAGAAGAGACTTTTTGTTAACGGAAAATAAAATTAAAGCTGAGAGTGTTGTCCCTGATTAGACTGTGCTGACTGCACAGGCTTATCTGAGACAAAACTCTATGCACATGCATTAAACCCTCTTTTCACAGAGTACGGCCCATATTTTTTAGATAAGACTTATTGTAAAAAAATATCATGTTGACTAGCCAGCTACTATAGTTGCAGGCTTTCAACTGATTTCTATCTTCCTTTTTGTTCCTTAATTTTATATAGGAATTCTATTTACTGAAAACCCTCCCATATTTTCCTTATTTTCCTGCTATTTTCTATATTTTTTTCAAAATTTTGTCAAAAGGCTTCAATAATTTAAGAGTGAACAGAAATTTGAAGCCATTTATTAATATTTTCTTTACTCACTTTCCGTGCATTTAACTCAGATTAGTGTTTGGTCATATCATACATGCCTCAGTTGACAATTAATGAAAGTGTTCAGTTATACTTAGTAATCAAAAACAACCTGAAAGAGGTAAATATATAACAATATAATTTTTAGCTTGGCTGTTTTCGGAGAAAACCTGAGGTATTGTCATAGCCAGTTCCTCGTGTCGTCCGCCATCTGCCGGCGTTGTGCTAAAACCTTGACATTTTGCTATTAAATCAAAGTGCTTCCTCCTACAACTGTGAAACTTCATATGTAGATGCACCTTGATGAATTCTACACGCCACACCCATTTTTGGGTCACAAGGTCAAAGATCAAGGTCACTGTGACCTCTAAATTTTTAATAAAAAATTCTGACAAGCTTTTATTTATTAGCTCATCTATTTTTTGAAAAAAAATTATGAGCTATTGTCATCACCTTGGCGTTGGCGTCAGCGTCGGCGTGCGGTTAAGTTTTGCGTTTAGGTCCACTTTTCTCAAAGTATCAATGCTATTGCATTCAAACTTGGTACACTTACTTTCTATCATGAGGGGACTGGGCAGGCAAAGTTAGATAATTCTGGCTTGCATTTTGACAGAATTATGTGCCCTTTTTATACTTAGAAAATTGAAAATTTTGGTTAAGTTTTGTGTTTAGGTCCATTTTATTCCTTAAGTATCAAAGCTATTGCTTTCATACTTGCAACACTTACTAACTATCATAAGGGGACTGAGCAGGCAAAGTTATGTAACTCTGACTTGCATTTCAACAGAATTATGTGCCCTTTTTATACTTAGAAAATTGAAAATTGGTTTAGTTTTGTGTTTAGGTCCACTTTATTCCTTAAGTATCAAAGCTATTGCTTTCATACTTGCACCACTTACTAACTATCATAAGGGGACTGTGCAGACAAAGTTATGTATCTTTGACTGGCATTTTGACGGAATTATGGGCCCTTTATACTTATAAAATTGAAAATTTGGTTTAGTTTTGTGTTTTGGTCTACTTTACCCCTAAAGTATCATAGATATTGCTTTCATACTTTGAACACTCTCAAACTATCATAAGGGGACAGTAAAGGACAAGTAACTCTGGTTGTCGTTTTTACGGACTTATGGCCCTTTTTTGACTTAGTAACTTTGAATATATGGTTAAATTTTGTGTTTAGATCCACTTTACTTCTAAAGTATCAAGGCTATTGCTTTCAAACTTCAAATACTTAAATGCTATCATGAGGGTACTGTACCTGGCAAGTTGAATTTTACCTTGACCTTTAAATGACCTTGACTCTCAAGGTCAAATTATCAAATTTTGCTATTCTTGATTTATGATTAGATTTGATTGATACTTTGACAAAACAACACTTACCTGACATACCACAATAGACTCCACCCAAACCATCCCCCCCCCCCCCCCCCCCGAATCCCCCCCCCTCAAAAAAAAGTTTTTTTTTTTTTTTTTTTTTTTAAAGATCATCTTATAAATGACCACCACAACCTCACACTACCCCGACCAACCCCCCCCCCCCCAAAAAAAAATTTTTTTTTTTGAAACATATTTTTTGTGCATATTTTTTTCATTTTTGAAAGATAATGTAATAAATGACCACACCCCCACACTATACACCCTCTCCACTCCACCCCTCCCTCCTTTGGGATTGAAATTGAGATAGGTCCCTTCACCTTTAAAAAGAAAAATAGATGAGCGGTCTGCACCCGTAAGGCGGTGCTCTTGTTCAAAGCTGCACTCACAGCCGAGCGTTGGCACCCATTATGCAGTGCTCTTGTTATAATAGTATTTTTACTGTAACATTACTATAGGTTGCCTAAACTACTGACAATTAATTAATTAATTAATTAAAATTTAATGTTCAATTTTGTGTGTGTAAAATATTACAAAATTACTAGTTTTCTTAAAAGTGCTTTATGTTAAGACATAAATCAAGAATAAGTAATGTATGAAGCTGTTCTGTTGAAATGATAAATTGGTTTATCAATATGCTATCAGGGGTGGCGAAATCAAATGTCCGAGTTGCCCGAGTCGTACATTTGCTTATCTGGGCAACTGAATGTTTTCAAGTAAGTTGTCCGTGGACAACAAGTTTTTTAAAAGTCGGGTCCAGGTATACACAAAAATACATTGTATTAAAGCCGTAATTAAGTTTTACAAAACCGGATGTTGACACGCGATAACATTGTCAGTGCTATTTGCGGAGCAATCAAGCTAACATACGGGCACTCTCCTGCGCAGTGATCTCCCTTATTCTATAAGAGACCGGGAGCATGCCGCATTTTCGACATTCGGCCCGACTGTTAGACAGTGTACAGACTGGTTTCTTTATTTTTACAATCAGACGAAAATAAAAAGAATCAAACTAAGATAAAGAAAACACGGTCTACCTAGTTATTTAAGACGACTTTAATGGTAAAAATGGAACATATAGGTTTTTTTTAAATCTTCAACAACGGAGCAGAAACCCGAAGCTTTTAGCAGTCCACCTCCCAAAAAAACTAAGAAAGATTATGATAAAAAAATATGATCTAAGTAAACGCACCGAAACTTTTCAAGAAACTTGGCTCACAGATTTTCAATTGTTACCAGTTGATGATAATCAAATTGCTACCAGTAGCGGTGCACAGCCTCAGTTTTATGAGGTCCACATATTGGACTAGTTTAGTTTGTTAAGATTACGATGTACTTATGTTCAACACATGTTTTAATAACACTAGCTTTGCAAGATTAAACGTTTTAGAAAGTGTTTATATTGTTTATAATATGCTGCTATAATGAATATACCATTGAAATACAAATATAAACAAAACAAGCAAATCATACTCATTTTGATATATTCCACATTATATTAAATTAATCAAAATATGCGTGTATAATTTATATAAACACTAACGGACAAGTGTAGTTCAGCAACGGACAATCTAAATTTCCTAAATGGTTGTCCGTGGACAAGTATAGTTTTTTGAGATTTCGCCACCCCTGGCTATATGTAAAAACATACAAATTATTTTAGCAAAATGTCCATAACCAGAGGGAAGAAGTTCAAACATCCTGTATTTAAAGGATAAGATAAGCCCTGAGGATGTCTGAGTTTAGGATATATGTTGTAATTTGACTGGTTTATTTATGAACAAAATAAGAGGAAAAAGGTGGCAGGAAGAAACAAGGATGTAAATGAAGACTAAACTGTCAAGAAATTCCTATATTTTTCTTGAAAAAGTACTCACAACTCTTATGTTTTGCTGAATAAGGTTGTACATATATTTCCTATATTTTCTTTTAAACATGATTGCCAACCTGTAGTTGTGCCCCCTGACTGACTGACCTCCCTTGGTTTCAGTGTACGGAGGCAGACCGCCGTATGGAACATATGGACAAGGAGTTTCAGACACTACATAGCCGTTACTCCTCTGCAACTAGAGAGGTATGAACAATGCATTTGCCATCAATTGCAGAAGGGAAATTTCTTGTATAGTAAAAACTGTGAAACCTTATACTTTTATGAATTCCTATGGATCATGAATATCTCCATGGTGCATTTCTACTAGTATATCAATTTTGTTAATTGATATAACAAAACGATACAGTAATACCGTACTTTAGGTTCATGACAGAGAATCTGCTTTTATAATTGATTGGACATGACGTCAATGACTCATGACAATCTTAACTTAAAAACACATCCCAATGAATGTATTACAAACTCTCGGGTTTATTGAATGAACAAGATGCATGAGTAAACAACAATTCTATTGTTGATAAAGTCATAGATTCAGTTTAAAAATAGTAAAACTTAATCAATTTATAAGACATTATTCTGTATTTTTATGCCCCCCTTCGAAGAAGAGGGGGTATATTGTTTTGCACATGTCAGTCCGTCCGTCTCTCCGTCTGTCCACCAGATGGTTTTCGGATGATAACTCAAGAACGCTTAGGCCTAGTTATCAGCAATGAGCCTTTGTTTAACACTTTGCGAACGACTGGGCGGGGTAACGACATGGCAATACTACCAATTGACCAACCATCTAAAAAGTGGTGATTCAAGAATAGAAGTTAATTTTTGACAACGATCACATTGGCTATTTCCCTTGACTGACCGCTATTCTCAGTTTTGACTGTATCTCATACCTTTATCCACAGCTGGATCGCATGCAGGTGAGCCTCCAGGAGCGAGACATGGTGTCCGGCCAGTCGGAGACCCTGTTCAAGTCCAAGCTGACAGACAAGGAGGAGGAGGTGGCAAGGCTGAAGGCTGAGATCAACATCCTGCATGAGAAACTCTCACAGACACAGGCTCAGGTAAACTGGAGTGTAGTCATATCCCCCACAAACAAAGTTTAGGGGGGTAAATAGGAGTGAGCTTGTCTGTCTGTCTGTTTGTCGGTCTGTCTGTCGGCCGGTTGGTCAGTCGGTCGGTCGGCCCGTATTCAGTGTCCGCTTTCTAATTCAAGTTGTTTTCATCTGATCTTCACCAAACTTGGTCAGAAGTTGTATCTAGATGATGTCTAGGTCATGTTCGAACATGGGCCTTGCCGGGTTAAAAACTAGGTCACAGGGTCACTTAGTGTGTTTTAAACATTCAGCATGTTGTCCGCTCGGTAATTCAAGTAGTTTTCATCTGATATTCAACAAACTTTGTCAGAAGTTGTATCGAGATGATCTCTAGGCCAAGTTCTAACATGGGCCATGCCGGGTCAAAAACTAGGTTATGGGGTCACTTAGTGCGATTTTTAACATTCAGCATGGTGTCTGCTCTCTAATTCAAGTAGTTTTCATCCGATCTTCACCAAACCTGGTCAGAAGTTGTATGTAGATGATGCCTAGGTCAAGCTCGAACATGGGCTTTGCTGGGTCAAAAACTAGGTCACGGGGTCGCTTAGTGCGATTTAAACATTGAGCATGTTGTCCGCTCTCTAATTAAAGTAGTTTTTATCCAATCTTCACCAAACTTGGTCAAAAGTTGTTTCTAGTTTCTCCTCCTTTGAGCTAATTTCTTTTCCTTTGAGCTAATTTCTTCTCCTTTGAGCTAATGTCTCCACCTTTGAGCTGATTTCCTCTTTTCGAGTGCTATCATTGCTTCACATTTAGTTTTTAATTTGAGCGGATCAATTAAATAATGACAAATTTCAGTGAACTCAATTAAGGGGGTTAGGTAATTTTCTGAGATGTTTTCAAAATATGGGCATAAGATCTGACATGTTGTGCTTGTTAGTTGCTATGCATAGGGCAAATGGCTCTGATTGTAGGTATAAGGAGGGATGAATGGTTTCTAAAGTTATTTCTATGCATGTCTAAACAATTGTGCTATGCAGGCAAATCTTATAAAAGAGTGATGTATAATATTTAAGCTCTTTCTAATATGTGTTAAATGTTGTTTGTTATCAAACTTAGAGTAATTGCATAGTGGATAGGGTGTCAGCTTTGAGGATGGAAAATCCATACACTGGGAGTTTTCTAAAAAAAAAATCTCCACCAATATTCTAATTATTTCTTAACCTGAGGGCACAGACTCAAGCGTATCATAATAAGACCTATACTTTTGATGCATTTGAGCTAAATCAAATCTGCTAAAACTGAATATTAAGCACCATTTAATCCATACCATGGCAGATGCTGTCTCGAGAGGACCAGATAGGGCGCCTTCAGAGCAGTGTGCGTGACCTGACGGATGAGAGTGCAAAGAAGGAGATGGTCCTCCAGAAAATGGAGAGGGACCTCAAACTGGCTGAGGACGGCAGGCACAAGACTGACGATAGCGTGAGTGCAGCTTGCAGAGTTCGGTTAATTATGTCAGCCTTGGTTCTGGAACAGCTGGGCTTGATGCATCATGTGTGTACAGTGTTGTCCCAGATAAGCTTATGCTGTTGGCACAGGCTAATCAGTGACGACACTTTCAGCCTAAATGGAATTTTTTGTTAAAAGTAAGTCTCTTCTGAACTCATTTCTGGGGTGGTATTCCAGAAACATCTTAAGTCATTTCTTAAATAATTTCACTAAAGCTCAAAGTTACAATGTTTTATATTTCTTTACTAAATAAGGAAACACATGTTTTTGGGGTATTCCTAAAATAACATTGGCATAATGATGTTATTTAAATGTATATCTTGATGCCAATCTATTGCAATATGGCATGAAACACTTAAGAAAATTTCAAAATTTAAGGATAAGAATAAAATTTAACTTAAGATGCTTCTGGAATACGACCCCTGGTTTAGGCCGAACGTGTCGTCCCTGATCAGCCTTTGAGACTGCACAAGCTAGCCTTTCATGACACTTTACGCACATGCATTAAGTCTAGCTAGCCTTTCATGACACTTTACGCACATGCATTAAGTCTAGCTAGCCTTTCATGACACTTTACGCACATGCATTAAGTCTAGCTAGCCTTTCATGACACTTAACACACATGCATTAAGTCCTGTTTTCCCAGAACAAAGGCTATGTGTTAAACTTAGTCAGTTACATCAACTAAATACTCTATAGAAACACGTATGTCTTTATAGTTGGTCAATATGAATTTCATGGTGCATTTATCTCCGATGTTGTGTTGAACATGTAAATTTATGTAATTAGATTGGGTGTTTGACTACATGCTTATCAAACGAACCTTAAAGTTCTTTATTGCCTTAGTGTTAGCTGAAACAAACATGAGAATAATAATAATTTTATACTGCCATGTCACAACGGGCTACATTTATTAAAATTGAGTATTCCAAAAGGTTGTGACAAATTTAGAATTTTGTCTACAGTGTTTTTTTTTTGTCTAATTGTTTCTCACGAAAAACTAGAAGATGGATAACAGTGTGACTTACTGGTCAGCGAGTATTTCTCGGACGAAAGTAACAGTTTTTATTGAATAACTTTGAAAATGATACAAAAAAAAATATTAAAAAATTACTGATACATCCTGAGTTTGTCATCTTCAAGCGATTGTAAACAAAATATTTTTTGATGTGCGCTTGCGTATGTACATGGGCCGTATATGGAGTCTTTAAAGGGAGGTAATTTTCCACTTTACATAAGTATTTACCGGACATTAATATACATTTAGTCTTTTGAAACAAATAAGAGTTTAAATGAAACTTGTCTTAACATTAACATTCTAATGACGTAAATACATTACTTTGATGGTGAAATATGTCGCTTTTTGAGTGCAATAGATTAATTATTTGTTTCCAATATCAGTTCGAACAAATAACTATAAATAAGCATGTTTATTATAGATCTTTGTGGAAAGAAGCTTATTATTTTTCAAGGGAGAAAATCCAAGCAGTGAATTTATAATTTTAAATGAGATTTGTTTCTATTTAATTAATTGTTGACTTAGTACATTTTGTGAGCAAATCAAATATATGTAAACAGCAAATTGTGTGAAATTTTAATGTAAAAAATCTATAATTTAAATTATGTTTGCGTGTTAAACACATGAGGTCTTGGTAAAATAAAAGATTGTAATACAAATAATTGAGACCTGCTCTATTACAGTAGACAACGAAAAACTTAAGCACATAGTTTGGGTTTCAGTAAGGGATTTATTTTGAGCATGCGCGGGCTGTTAATATCCCCCGCCAGGAGGTCGCATTACATTCCTACGAGATTTGAAAACATCACACTTGCTTAACTTTAATACAAGCATTTAACGAATTTTTGCTGTCAACTTCAAGAAAACAAACATCTTTAAGTATCTGACGAAGCAAATTGCGTTGCAGCGTTACAATACACGAAATAAATAGAACGTCCGGTAAATACTGCTGTCCGACAAATACTTGCTAACCAGTAGTTAATCTAACTATTATAAAAATGTTACATATACTAAATTATGCATTCTATTGTTGTTAAACTGGTTCATAATACTGATGGCAAATAGGAGTTTATTAGCTAACTGTAAAGTTATTGTTGATAACTTAAGACCTCATTTCTTATTATTCAAATGTTATCTTTTGTTCCAATGTCATTTGCCATTCTGATTGCTGAGGAAGTTTGTGAGATGTCCTGTTGATCACTGTAGTTTGAAATTCAGTTAAATTCAATACTCCTTGTTCCCCAAATTCCTGAATTTGTATTTCTGTAAGTTAAGACTAGTTAATTTAATCTAACAGTAGTGATTAGTTGTTAGAAAGTGTAAGGACTATTTTAGTGCAGTAATATGACCTTGACATTAAAGTGTGAAGCCTTCTCAATTTAGGAATTCCTTTTGGAAGGGGTAAGTTAATACCAATGCAGCTTGTTAAATCGTTATGTTGCTAGAAATAAACAACTGCCTTGTTTAGCGTGTGATTGCAGCATATACATGTATTGTTCGATATAAAATTATAATCACAATTTTAATTCCAGTGCTGGAAATTTTTTCAGAGTAAATTTAATTTTTTCTTTGTTTTACATTAGTTAACACTCTTGCAAGAAAGAGTGTTTACTTTCGAGTATTTCATAACAAATGAAAGATAAAAAGCACAAACATCGAAGAATGAATGCTTAATGCAAGTGTGAATAATGCATTTGAATAACAACCTATGCGACTGTTGATCAGCTGCTGATATCTTGTGAATTGTTACTAGTTTGCAGGCAAACAATAATGTTTTGATATACTGAAATAACTTTGGAGATTTCTTGCTGTCCTTTATTGTACTTTAACATTACGCACAACCATGTGAAACACGAAATGGAGGAAAAAAGTTTTCTTATAATAAAAACTGGCAAAATTTGATCACAAATTGATGCCATGTATTACTGCACAAATGGTTGATCATGTGACTTCAACATTCATTCGTGTCATTGAATGTATAAATCGCCATATTGGTGCAAAAAGGCACCATGTGCCTTCTAATTTCAATGTTACATAGAACCTTTTTGCACCAAGGGGGCAAAAAGGTATTAAGTATTCAAAATATTTAGAGTTTATAATGAGCATTAGTTACATGGAATTATAATTTTTGCTAATTTTAAGATAATTCTCTTGAGAATGCCAGGGATTATGTAATAGTTTTTTTTTTCGGTCTGTTAATGTGTACATTGTAATTATCGACAATCGTCTGCTTTTATCTTATAAAGCGCAGACACCATCGATTCTCCATATTTTTCTCTCTCAAAAGTACAATATTTAATACATTAGATAGATTATACCCCTAAACAATGACATGAGAATTCTGTATCACATATAATGATGATTTATTCAATATTCTGATTGAAGTGGGATACAACACAACACTGTTGAACTTTCTACATATCACACATTATGTTTCTTGCATCAAGAGATTACCCTTTGTACATGAATTTTGTTCTTCGATTTCCATGAACAAAAATTATCCTCTAATGCAGAGGTGGTAATCACGTGATAGTCAAGATGGCGACGTTTATGTCAAGAGGTATTTTTCGCCGCCATATCAGCAAGAAAGGTACTGCGTTTATTTCGTATTAATATTCGTTCTATATTTCAACTTACTTTTAAGGCAAATCACTTTCTTACTGATATGGCAGGAAATGGAGCGTCATTTCAAAATTACACAAAAGTGATAAAGGGTATAAAATGGCAAAAATGACCTGTCTCAGCATGGATGTCGCCATCTTGACTATAATGTGCTAACCCCCTCTGTAATGCATAATACTGCAAATTTAACACCCCCATTTCTAAAATTGAAGTTTTATTAACAGATGTTGCAGTAAAATATCTGGCTGCTTCCACATGAGCCTCTCTCTGTGAATATCGGGTTTTATGCATTTGCGTAAACTGTCGTCCCAGATTAGCCTGTGGTGTCCACATAGGTTCATCAGGAACCACACATTCCTACTTAACCCTTTGCATGCTGGGTAATTTGTAGTCTGCTAAAATGTTGTCTGCTGAATTTCTTAAATTAGCATTTTCTTCGATTTTTTTTCCAAAGAATACTATCAGAATAGCAACAGTTTGGATCCTGATGAGATGCCATGTTCTGTGGCATCTCATCTGGATACAAACTGTTTGCAAAGGCCTTCAAAATTCGGTTCCAGCACTGAAAGAGTTAAGTGGATTTTCTTTAAAAAGGGACTGTCTGTACACAAAATATTTGACAAAAGCAGGAAATATTGAGGCAAATCTGGGGTGACTCTTTACAGACATGCGTTTAACCCTATTTTCCCAGAGCCAGGGTCATATATATCCTGCACATCTTACCCTAGCCCATGCTTGCAGCGAGGGTTATATATATCCTGCACATCTTAACATTGCCCATGCTTGCAGTTGTCCCGTCGTGAGATCACCATACAGCAGCTAGAGCACGAGCTGTCCCAGGTGAAGACCCAGTATCGAGAGGCGGTGGAGGAGAACGGACGCCTGGAGGCACGCATACAGGCCTTCGCTATCAACGCTCAGAGTGAACAGGATGTTCTCAACACCGAGGTCAGTGCTCAACCACGACAAAACTTCAAACAAGCTTTCTGGAAAAATATAAATTTCCTGAAATTGAAATTGTTTCAAATTGTGTTCCTTTTTATCCCACGCCATAGGCGGAGGAATATTGTTTTGGCGTTGTCCGTCCGTTTTTCAGTCCGTCTGTCTATCCGGCACTTTTGTGTCCGGAGCCAATTATCTTGGAAGTGCTTCGGCGGATTTCATTGAAACTTGGTATGAGTATATATATGGATAAGAGGATGATGCAAGCCAAATGGCATAGTACACCATCTGTTAATAACGGAGTTATGGCCCTTTGTATCTTAAAAAAATGCTTTTTAGTGTCAAATATAACACTTTTGTGTCCAGAAGCATATTAGCGGGGGATATCAATTCAACGAATTTGCTTGTGTTTAAATTGGAAATACAAATATGAAAACAATATTGATTCAGTTAATATATTTCCTTTATTCCTGTATTGGCTGATTTTATTTTTTTTACACATTAAAGCAAATTGATATCATTGTGGAGGTATGTATTTGTTTAATTTTCAAGTTGATTATAAAACAGTTTCTTTAAATTATTTGTCTTGTTGTTGGCAATTCTGTTTCACATTGTTCAATTATTTGTCTGTGTTTAC
The DNA here is from genome assembly GCF_020536995.1 of Dreissena polymorpha. Lineage (NCBI taxonomy): Eukaryota > Metazoa > Mollusca > Bivalvia > Myida > Dreissenidae > Dreissena > Dreissena polymorpha. The sequence goes on from NC_068363.1 coordinate 38,385,735, forward strand.
TATTGCAAATATTTGAGCCATCACAATTTCCTATTCATTTGCATTTAATACAATGTGTTCTAATCTGTCATCAGCAGTGAACAATATGCGTCTCAATGGCAGGACGCTCTCAAATAGTAAATCTTGGACTCATCACAGTGAGCCATTTATTGGGTTGAGTTACACTTGAATGTTTGAGCTCCGATGATTACTCCAGATAATTGTTTATGTACATGACACTATCAGATTTGTTCTGGAGATATTATACAAGTGTGTTGCAAGTTGAAGAACTTGTTTATTCATTGCTAAATTACCAAGTGCTTAATATGGAGTAAAAATAAATCAGTTGTGACTTCCATTCTGTTAAATTGTTAAATGTGTTAAGAAGGAACATTTTGCTGGTGAAATGTTTGCATGGAATAATTTACTGAAATGAACTAGTTTAACATGATTGGATACATGAATATTTGATATGAAGCGTTTACAAAATTGGTTACATTAATATTTTTTGCGATAATTGACCAATTTTGGGAATAGGTCTATCATATTGGTAAACTTTTATAGGACTTATAGAACCCTGAACAGCTTTATAAAATAGTATAGGAATAATGTTACCTTTCAAACACTTCCATAAGTTATTGGATTAGTCGGAGGCAATTAAAGAGTCAGGGAGAGATTGCCATGGCTTCTCCAGGCAGGAAGAAACTGGACCTCTCGGAGCTGGAGGTGCTTGTTCAATACGTTAGGGTGATCTGAGATTGTTTTTCCAAGTCATTTTGTATGATACAAATCCCAGTTGCTTCATTTTATTAGCTCATCTATTTTTTTAAAAAAAATTATGAGCTATTGTCATCACCTAGGCGTCGGCGTCGGCGTTGGCGTTGGCGTCGGCGTCCGGTTAAGTTTTGCGTTTAGGTCCACTTTTCTCAGAAAGTATGAGAAAGTATGCTATTGCATTCAAACTTGGTACACTTGCTTACTATGATGAGGGGACTGGGCAGACAAAGTTAGATAACTCTGGCGTGCATTTTGATAGAATTATGTGCCCTTTTTATACTTAGAAAATTGATAATTTTGGTTAAGTTTTGCGTTTAGGTCCACTTTTCTCAGAAAGTATCAATGCTATTGCATTCAAACTTGGTACACTTACTAACTATCATGAGGGGACTGGGCAGGCAAAGTTAGATAACTTTGGCGTGCATTTTGACAGAATTATGTGCCCTTTTTATACTTAGAAAATTGAAAATTTTGGTTAAGTTTTGTGTTTAGGTCCATTTTATTCCTTAAGTATCAAAGCTATTGCTTGCATACTTGCAACACTTACTAACTATCATAAGGGGACTGTGCAGGCAAAGTAATGTAACTCTGACTGGCATTTTGACAGAATTATGTGCCCTTTTTATACTTAGAAAACTGAAAATTTGGTTAAGTTTTGTGTTTAGGTCCACTTTATTCCTACAGTATCAAAGCTATTGCTTTCATACTTGCAACACTTATTAACTATCATAAGTTGACTGTGCACGCAAAGTTATGTAACTCTGACTGGCATTTGGACGGAATTTATTTATTTATTTATTAATGGGCCCTTTTTACTTTGAAAATTGAAAATTTGGTGAAGTTTTGTGCTTTGGTCCACTTTACCCCTAAAGTATCATAAATATTGCTTTCATACTTGGAACACTCGCAAACTATCATAAGGGTACAGTAAAAGGACAAGTTGCAGAACTCTGGTTGTCATTTTTACGGAATTATGGCCCTTTTTTGACTTAGTAACTTTGAATATATGGTTAAATTTTGTGTTTCGATCCACTTTACTTAAGTATCAAGGCTATTGCTTTCAAACTTCAAATACTTTCATGCTATCATGAGGTTACTGTACCTGGCAAGTTGAATTTTACCTTGACCTTTGAATTACCTTGACTCTCAAGGTCAAATTATTAAATTTTGCTAAAATTGCCATAACTTCTTTATTTATGATTAGATTTGATTGATACTTTGACATAACTACTCTTACCTGACATACCACAATAGACTCCACCCAAACCATCCCCCATGCCCCCCCCCCCCCCCTAATTTTTTTTTATTTTTTTTTTAAGATCATCTCACAAATGACCACCACACCCTCACACTACACCCCCCCCCCACCCCACCCCCCTCAATTTTTTTTTTGAAACGGTTAAAAACACAAATATTTACTTTAATTACTTTATGTTTGAAATACCGTCCAACCATCGCACCCAAGAATCCACCCCCCCCCCCCCCCTCCCCCACCCGAATCCCCCCCCCCCCCCCCCCCCCTCAATTTTTTTTTAAGATCATCTCACAAATTACCACCACACCCTCACACTATACACCCCACCCCCAAATTTTATTTTTTTTTTGAAACGGTTAAAAAACACAAATATTTATTTTTATTATTTTATGTTTGAAATACCGTCCAACCATCGCACCCAAGAATCCCCCCCAACTCCCCCCCCCCCACCCGATTTTTTTTTTTCTTTTCGCATTTTTGGGAAGATTATGTAATCAATTCCACACCCCCACACTATACACCCCTCTTCACTCCACCCCTCCCTCCTTTGTGATTGAAAATGAGAGTCTTTTCACCTTTAAAAAGAAAATAGATGAGCGGTCTGCACCCGCAAGGCGGTGCTCTTGTTTTAAATATTCTTGATCTTTGAAATAAAATAACTTTTTATCATTGACTGGGCATACATTTCCGTCATTGTTTCAGTTACATTATTTTAAATGCATTTTTTTTGCGGTCAGTGTTTAGGTATAAGCTAATAAGTGTAGGGTCTCTTTACATAATTTTTGTTATTTTTCTGCAATCTTGTAAAATGTGACTTATTAAAGTGTATTTCTTGCATATCTTTTGTTTACAGGGATTTTCAATGATTTAATTAATATTGGGTACTTCACTCTTCAAAACAGTGAAAACAAAAGATGGTAATGATTAACAATTTCCACAGTTCCACTGTCAATTCTTTTTCTTTTTCCTGAAATAAGACATTGGATGAAAGCAAGCATCAGCGATACTGGGCTGAACCTTTGTAAATGACTTAGTTATTTCAATAATAATAAATCTATGTTATGATCCCCCCCCCTCCCCCCAATTTTTTTTTTCCTGTGAAGGCCCTTTTAGAATGATACAAATGGTGGAAAAGGAAAAAAATGGTTAAGGTAGAATATTGATAATCTACCAAAACAAAACAAATACCTACTATTTTACATCGAGTACAAGGTAAAATAGCTGTCATAAATTATGTGGCATTATGTGGTTATAGATGTAGTTTATTATTTCTATGCATGTATTGATGTGTGTGACAGGTGAAGAGACGAGAGGACACGATCAAGAGACTCAAGATGGACTATGTGAATCTGCAGGAGATCAACAACAAACGAGAGGAAAAGGTGAACTCATCTTTATGCCTTTCTTGACACGCATACCTTGGTTATTCAAACTCCTATTAAAGAATATGAAAACATAGTTTTCATATGGTTAAATTCAATTTGTAAGGCACTTACAGAACATGTTGATAAGGTAGAGTCAAACTGATTCTCACAGAATTTTGTATTATTAACTAATATATGTTCAACTCTAATACGTCACTGTTCAAAATAATTATCCCCACGCTCCGAATTGGAGCGGGGGTATAATGTGGTTATTAATAAAGAAGTCAATGACTTGAGGCATTGAAGAAATTTCATGCATTTTTGTATGTTTTCTGTAGGTAGCTTTTTGAATACATCCCCCAGTTGTTGTTTTAAGGTTTGTTAATTGAATTACAGCAGTAAACTTTCTGGTTATTTCAATAGACTTAGCAACATGAATAACTAAGAAACACCTGCAGCACCTATTGTTATAAAAACAATTGTTACACTTTTAAAGTAATTTGAATTAGTTATGAACAAAACTGCTTTGAAAAATGAATAAAGTAAACAATGTATTTGGCAGATGAAGTATAGTTTACATAGATTGGATAAAATGGATGGAACTGTAAGTAAATATATGGATGGACAAATGTGTTTGATTTGTTTCAGCCCTCACTCAATCATACCTCTGCGTGTAAAAAAGACTACAGATGTGAATTCCCTTTACATATCTTATTAACAGGCTGTATTTTAGATAATCAATGTTTATATGCAATTTGTATTTTATATGGGCCACACTCTGTGAAAAGGGGATTTGACGCATGTGCTTTAGTTGTCATACCAGATGAGTCTGTGCAGTCTGTGCTTTAGTTGTCATACCAGATGAGTCTGTGCAGTCTGTGCTTTAGTTGTTGTACCAGATGAGCCTGTGCAGTCTGTGCTTTAGTTGTTGTACCAGATGAGTCTGTGCAGTCTGCGCTTTAGTTGTCATACCAGATGAGCCTGTGCAGTCTGTGCTTTAGTTGTCATACCAGATGAGCCTGTGTAGTCTGTGCTTTAGTTGTTGTACCAGATGAGCCTGTGCAGTCTGTGCTTAAGTTGTTGTACCAGATGAGCCTGTGCAGTCTGTGCTTTAGTTGTCGTACCAGATGAGCCTGTGCAGTCGGTGCTTTAGTTGTTGTACCAGATGAGCCTGTGCAGTCTGTGCTTTAGTTGTTGTACCAGATGAGCCTGTGCAGTCGGTGCTTAAGTTGTTGTGCCAGATGAGCCTGTGCAGTCTGTGCTTTAGTTGTTGTACCAGATGAGCCTGTGCAGTCTGTGCTTTAGTTGTTGTACCAGATGAGCCTGTGCAGTCTGTGCTTTAGTTGTTGTACCAGATGAGCCTGTGCAGTCTGTGCTTAAGTTGTTGTACCAGATGAGCCTGTGCAGTCTGTGCTTTAGTTGTTGTACCAGATGAGCCTGTGCAGTCTGTGCTTTAGTTTTTGTACCAGATGAGCCTGTGCAGTCTGTGCTTTAGTTGTTGTACCAGAGTAGCCTGTGCAATCTGTGCTTAAGTTGTTGTACCAGATGAGCCTGTGCAGTCTGTGCTTTAGTTGTCGAACCAGATGAGCCTGTGCTGTCTGCTTAGGCTAATCAGGAATGACACTTTCTTCTTTAATTATTTTGTTTGTTAAAAGGAAGACTGTTCTTGTCGAAAATCCAGTTTAAGCATAAAGTCTTGTCCCTGATTAGCCTGTGGGGACTACACAAGCTAATCTGGGATGACACTTTACGCACATGCTTTAAACCCCCTTTTCACAGAGAAAGGAACATATGTATCACAATTATTTAAACACTATATCAGAACCTTCACTTCAGTAACAGTTATAATGGTATTTATTGTATCCAGCCCATTTTACTTACAGTTCTCTGTCTGTTAATATTTCATCCAATGGGTCTAATATATAAACAGCATTGTATTCACTTGGTTAATATTTTAAAATAATTATCAAGTTCAGTCCCTGAGGTCCAAGGGCTGTAACTTCAACAAACTTACAACAAATTACTCCTCATATGAATCACATGATGTTTTTTTCTATTAACTGATTCAATTACGGTATTGAGTTATTTTTAGTAATTTTTTACATAAGTTTTGTACATTTTAAATATTATGTATGTTATGTCAAATCACTGGAAATCAGTATAAGTTATATACAACCATTTTCATACAAAATGGGTGATAGTTCAAGACCAGTGCAGTCTGATGGTAAGGAACTATGCTGTTTGATATAAAATCACTCAAGGTTTTGTTGTCTCCAAAGCGAACGGAAGAGCTGTTTTATGTGTGACCGGGCTATTTACTTAAACTTATACAAGCGTTTTAGTTGTAATTTACTTTATTGTATTACTCCAATGGTTCTTGCAATTTTAGAGGGGGATAAATGGAGTAAGTTGTGTATAGCAAATATGCACATGTATATAAATATTCAACTAAAATGCTTCGTACTCATAGCTTAATATTGTAATATCACTAATTTTGGTTATGGTAAAATGCTGTTTATCAAAAGCTATATAGAACTTGTTGATAATATCATGCCTCACATGTGATATACTGGTATATGTTTATATAAAAAAAATATATAAATATGTCTCATTTCATATCATGTAATGACACAAACAAAAATCACCTCTAAAAATTGCAGTATTTTTAAAAGATGACTGTACAGCATTGCAGCTAGTATGATTTTAAAAGAGTTGCATTGAAATTGTATGACAATACATTTAAGCTTAAAGGTAGTTAAATAACTCAGTTAATAATCTGGTTTGTAAAAATTACTTTCTGAATGCACAGCTAGGTGATTAACCCTTTACCACTTAGATACGTATTTTCACGCATTTGTAGTCCCTTAGAAAGTTATATTTAATTAAGACCTTTCTTACTAGATTGAAGTTTTTAAGGCTTTATTTCCAACCCTTAGATACTGTTGAGCAGCAAACAGCATAAAACCTGAACAGACTGCGAGTTACTCACAGGCTGTTCTGGTTTTATGCTGTTTGCACATAGTTATTTTGATTTTGCTTCAGAGTGGGAAAGGGTTAAAACATTTTAAACTTAAAAGCTCATAAACCCTCAAAATCAACGAATATTTCATACAATATTCAATTGTCTGTCTGTCTTTGTATGTGTCTGTCTGTGTGTCTGTCACAAAACTTTAACCTTGGTCATATATTTTGCAATATTGAAGATAGCAACTTGATATTTGGCATGCATGTGAATCTCATGGAGCTGCACATTTTAAGTGGTGGAAGGTCAAGGTCATCCTTCAAGGTCAAAAGTCAAATATGTGGCTTCAAAGCGGCGCAGTAGGGGGCAGTGTGTTTCACAAACACAGCTCTTGTTTCAAAATTGTACAGAATATTTGTTGATTTTGATTATTTATGTTACTTCAATCAAACTAGTTACATTCATGTAATTGTCCAATCAAAACCATATTTTAGTGCTTTGTAGAGCAGTTTGCTTTTTGTAAGTTATCGCAATTAAAAGAACATCAAACAGTTGAATATTGCAAAAAGACAAATCGGATGCACACAGTTTAATGCTTTTAGCTAATAGCTTAAAAATATATCCTTGTTTTTCGGGTTGGATAGTTTTATTTGCATTTGATTATTAGCGTATACAATTCATTTCCCTTTTTTCTTGTAAAACACCTATTTTTTAGACAACCTATGATGTAACTGGTCTGGATTTTTTTTATGTTTTAAGTACATTATATATGAGCCTCCCTTTGTGAAAAGGGGGGTAATACCTGTGCTTTAAGTGTTGCCCCAGATAAACCCGTTCAGTCTGCACAGGCTAATCAGGGATAACACTTTCAGCTTATATGATATGTTTCGTTCAAAGAAAGTATCTTCTTTGCAACAGTCCAGTTTAGGCGGAAAGTGTAGTCCCTGATTAGCTTGTGCGCTTTGCACAGGCTTATCTGGAACAACACTTTACGCACATGCATTGAACCCCCTTTTCACAGAGCAAGGCTCATATTTATGATTTCAAGTGCGCTTATTAGTACATACTATACAGATTGACAAGTATGAGTACTATTAGGTTGCACTTTGTATGATACGGAGGTAAACATTTTGTCATAAGCATATTATATTGCCTTGTTTTGCTGAGGACGTTTGCTGTAGTAATTATGTGGTGTTTTCTTGTTTAGATAAACCAGCTTGAGCGTGAGATTGAGCAGCTGAAGACCCAGCTGAGAACAGCCAACGCAGAGGTATGGGACACATATGGGTCCAGATCTGGGAAAGCTGGTGTTTTAAAGCATGACCGTAAAGTGTCTTCCCAGCATAGCATGTGCAGTCCGCACAGGCTAATAAGGGACGACACTCTCCTAAACAAGATTTGTACTTGAGAGAAACTTCCTTTAAACAAACAATTCAAATGTGTGATCTCTTATTAGCCTGTGCAGACTGCACAGGCTATTCTGGGACAACACTTTAAGCACATGCATTAAGGCCCATTTTCCAAGAGAAACTTATATACATGTATTTTCTTCCGTGGTTTGGTTTCAAAATTAGAAGTTTGTATAACTAGTTTGGATACCATACCATTATACAAATAATTTTTCCAAGGCTTAAGAAAAATTCTCACTTTGCCGCATGGTGAAGAAAAAAAGTCAAATATCTAAATGTTTAAAAAAAAGCGTGATAATGTTCTTGGCCTTTTCTCTTTTGGTTTGTTATTGTAAGTTTGTTCGCACACTTTCCAACACAATATACTTAGTTTATCAAAATGATCAAACAAAAAATTGTTATGTGCAACTCACTCCTCCTGCTCGCAGATTGAGGGGTGAAAGAGGTCGATAATTTGTATTGTATAGCTATGGCTTGTATTTGACTTGCCTCATGATCATATTTTCTAATGATGAATGATGTAAGACATTTTGTTTGGCTACCCAATACGAATGGATCTACAAGGTGACTTACATAAATGAGTCATGTTCTGAGAAAATGGGGCATAATGCTTGTGCGCAAAGTGTAGTCCCAGATTAGACTGTGCTGCAGTCTGCACAGGCTAATCAGGGACGATACTTTCCGCTTAAATTGGATTTTTGCTAAGAAGAGACTTCATTTAAAAATGTCATAAAAGCGGAAAGTGTCGTCCCTGATTAGCCTGTGCGGACTGCACAGGCTTATCTGGGATGACACTTTACGCACAAGCATCATGCCTAGTTTTCTCAGAACCCGACTCAAATATTTATTGCTTCACAGATCGAGGGCAGGAAGTCGTCAATAGCGACGCTGGAAGGCCAGGTGGAGGAGCTTAAGAAGCGCTCGGGCAACCAGCTGGATGAGATCAACCGCCTGGAGGACCAGGTCCGCGCCATGACCATCGACCAGACAGCCATGCACTCAAAGATTGAACAACTACAGTCGAACGTAAGTCATCATGCTGTTTGGTTGGTCCCCGTTAAACCGGCCAGGTGGTGTTTCCTTCTGGTAATACTTAACCACTTAGAGACTTATTTTAACGCTTTTGCAGTCCCTTAGAAAGTTAAATTTAATTAGACATTTCTTACAAGATTTAAGTTTTAAAGGCGTTATTTCCAACCCTTAGATACTGATGCACAGCAAAAAGCATAAATCCTGAACAGACTGCGTGTTACTCAGACTGCTAGTTGTTGGTGGTCACAATATACAGGCCTGATGGGGTTTCCTCCTGGCAATACAATGTCCCCAAACAGTGGAAACTCCACTGCAGCACAAAGCAAAGCCAAAGTGAAACATATATCAGTAAAAACTGAAGAGCTGTAGATTACAGTTGTTATTTTAGATAAGCTCCAACTTTAGTAAGTTTGGTTTGTTCATTTGGTATCAATTCAGGATGCTCATATGATTCAGCCTCAGGCACGAAAGGCATCTCATAACCTTCACAATACACATACACAAATAAATACATAAACAGGTCCTAGTGGTGTAGTAGATATGGTGTCTGCCTAGTGATCAGGAGGTCACAGCTAGTGGTGTAGTAGATATGGTGTCTGCCTAGTGATCAGGAGGTCACAGCTAGTGGTGTAGTAGATATGGTGTCTGCCTAGTGATCAGGAGGTCACAGCTAGTGGTGTAGTAGATATGGTGTCTGCCTAGTGATCAGGAGGTCACAGCTAGTGGTGTAGTAGATATGGTGTCTGCCTAGTGATCAGGAGGTCACAGCTAGTGGTGTAGTAGATATGGTGTCTGCCTAGTGATCAGGAGGTCACAGCTAGTGGTGTAGTAGATATGGTGTCTGCCTAGTGATCAGGAGGTCACAGCTAGTGGTGTAGTAGATATGGTGTCTGCCTAGTGATCAGGAGGTCACAGCTAGTGGTTTAGTAGATATGGTGTCTGCCTAGTGATCAGGAGGTCACAGCTAGTGGTGTAGTAGATATGGTGTCTGCCTAGTGATCAGGAGGTCACAGCTAGTGGTGTAGTAGATATGGTGTCTGCCTAGTGATCAGGAGGTCACAGCTAGTGGTGTAGTAGATATGGTGTCTGCCTAGTGATCAGGAGGTCACAGCTAGTGGTGTAGTAGATATGGTGTCTGCCTAGTGATCAGGAGGTCACAGCTAGTGGTGTAGTAGATATGGTGTCTGCCTAGTGATCAGGAGGTCACAGCTAGTGGTTTAGTAGATATGGTGTCTGCCTAGTGATCAGGAGGTCACAGCTAGTGGTGTAGTAGATATGGTGTCTGCCTAGTGATCAGGAGGTCACAGCTAGTGGTGTAGTAGATATGGTGTCCGCCTAGTGATCAGGAGGTCACAGGTTGGATCCTGTATTTGAAGATTTCCCCCATAGACACCAAGTACTGATTCTAGTCCCAGGAAATGGACTTGAGGGCATTTCAAACAAGCCTAAGGCTTTCAATGCAATCAAGCTAAAATAATTAGGTTTGAATTAAGTTAAGTGAATACATAATAATTACCATGTCCAAAAGGACATTACATTGATAAAGATTTTCATGTATTTCTTTTTCAACTATTGCATATAAACCTATATCTGTTGTGTGTCGCCCTGTGTAGATGGCCAACAAGGATGACTTCATTCAGCAACTGAAGGCAGATCTGGCCTCCATACACAGACAGCAGAAGGAGACCACAGAAAAGGTAGGATGGAAAAACAGACGCTTTCAGACCGGAAAGTGGGTTGGAGCAAATATTTGCAGCTTTGTCCATCTATCCAAATTCTTTTATTTTCCCATCAGGTAAAATTGGGACAATATACTAGTACTTTACCCTCATGCATTAAGCATGGTGTTTCCAGAGCGGACACAATTCTATAATACAATTTTTGTGGATATTGGTGTAATGAAATCACGCAGTTAAAACAAACAAATGTGTGCAATTTCTTTCACAAATTGTAGTAGATGGCAGTGAGTTAATATACACAAGGTGCTAAGTCATTTGCTGATATATGTTAAATCTGGCTTTTTTATATTTTAAAAAATTATATAAGCAGACTTGAAACATTTTCTTTCTAAGTCAATAATGTTTGCATTGAATTGTTAATGTCAATCACTGAGGTTATATTGAAATTGATAAAGCATGTGAGAATTATTTATAACTACAACAAAACAAACCATCTAAGTGAATAGCTATAGGAAAAAAGAAACATCAGACACGTGTTAAAACTTCCTGTTCTGTCTATTGCAGGTTGTTATTCGTGACGACACTATTCAAAAGCTGAACGCAGACATCGGCAAGCTGAAGGGCAAACACGAGGAGAAACTACGCGAGTGTCAGAAGCAGACAGAGACCATCAAGAAGTTGCAGGACGCGCTCACACAGTGTCACTACGACCTGGACGAGTCACGCAAGAAGTCGGAAGAGGAGGTGAGATGATCTGGAAAGAGTCTGTAAAAATCCAGTGTTTTTTTCACCATTTTGTCAAAGGGGCCGGGTCCCTATGGATTAGGAAAATTTGCAGCATTTGGACTAAAATTGGGAATTAAGTGTTGTTGTTGTTTTGCTAAAGACATGCTTAAAAATTGAGAATACAAGTGTTTTCAGTATTATATTTACTCAGGTTGAACTTATATGGATGGGAGTTGAACAAAATATTCAGATCTAAAAAAGAATTATTTTTTTTTGAAACCTTCCATTGGGAATTTTTTCGCCTCCGTTTGGGAAAAATATATACTGCTGATTACCTGACCCGATTTTGAATAAAAAAACACTGAAATCCCTCCACATTGCTGGTATTTCATTGAATGTTTTGGTAGCAAATTGTTAGTTATGCTATGAAATGTTTTGATTTATTATTTTGAGTCAATCAACTTCATTGTTACGTCTTTGCAAATCCTTTGAAAACCTATCATTGAAAAAGAAAAATGCCTACCAATCTTCAGAAGCCTGCTAGTTAATTACCAGTGAAACTTTTTTTTAAATGATCAAGATTTTAAATTGTGTTCTGGACAAAGGAAACTAAAAATGCTTCATATGCAACAAAACCAATCAAACATTTATACCATCAGTAAAAGTAAACAACTGATACTTCTTTGACCTTGCAGTTCATGTATGATTTTGTGCTGAATCCAACAATGTCCACTATCTGTTCTCCAGAAAATTAGCATGGATGAGCAGGTGAAACATCTGCAGGAGGATCTGTTGGAGTCCCAGTCCCAGTACAGCAAGTGTTACAATGATGTGAGTACATTAGACACCCTGAACCTAGTCTAATAATCAATGTGTGATTTCCAGCTGCTTTTCTCCGTTTGATTGTCAAAATTGCTTCATTATTCATTCTATTTTTACCCTACTTTAAGGGGGAAGAGTAATCTTCTTCCCCGGAGGTGTTTCCAAAATGAATTCACACGTCTTTCTAAGATTTTACCCCAAGCTTGCTCTTAGTAACCATGTTTTTTTATTCTGGATTCAATTGCTCTTTACATGCAGCATCAGTCGTGGGTAGGAATACCTGTTTTTTTCAATGCCTGAAAAATGTTCATTTAGGAGTTTCAACATTAAGGAATGTTTGTTACCTTGTCAATCCTTAATTAAACCCTTATCCCCATCAGAAGCAAAGTGAAAATGGCTATTTGCAAACAGCATAAAACCAGAACAGCCTGCGAGTAACTTGCAGCCTGTTCAGGTTTAATGCTGTTTGCCGCTCATCAGTAACCAAAGGTTGGAAATGAAACCCTTAAAACTTAAATCTAGTAAGAAAGGCCTTTAATTAAATTTAACTTTCTAAGGGACTACAAATGCGTCAAATTACGTATCTAAGGGGTAAAGGGTTAAGAAAAATAAGAATCATTGTCCTTACATTTAAATATTATGTTCACTGAGAGATCCCTCCAAATTTTCTCACAGTTGATGAAGGCAGAGGACGATATAGAGAATCTAAAGGGAGACAACTCCAACCTGAACAAGATTGGCATGTCCAATACGGAAGAGTTGTCTTCCCTGCAAGAGCAGGTGCACCAGCTGGAGCTCGACCTGACCATCTCCCAGGAGAAGCACAGGACCTGTCAGAAAGAAGTATGACGTTACCTTCGACATAAGAGCCGCGTTCTGAGAAAACTTTGATAAGTGCATGTGGTTTAAGTGTTGTCCCTGACTAGCCTGTGCATATTGAGGTATTTTGAAATAACTTTTCACAAATTTAAACCATCATAAGACAATGTGTCACATGTAACACCTGTCTCGCTACCTCAAAAGTCAAGGTGACACTAAGAGGTCAGAACTCCAATTTGGCCATACAATACCTTGTTAGCTCACCTTTCACGAAGTGACATGGTGAGCTTATGTGACCGTGTGATGTCTGGCGTCCGTCGTGCGTGCGTCCGTCATTAATTTGTTTGTGTAGACAGTAGAGGTCACAATTTTCATCCAATCTTTATGAAATTTGGTCAGAATGTTAATCTTGATGAAATCTGGGTTGGGAATGTATTTGGGTCATCTGGGGTAAAAAACTAGGTCACTAGGTCAAATAATAGAAAAACCTTGTGTAGACAATAGAGGTCACAGTTTTCATCCAATCTTTATGAAATTTGGTCAGAATGTTTATCTTAATGGTTGGGATTGTATTTTGGTCACCTGGGGTAAAAAACTAGGTCACTAGGTCAAATAATAAAAAAAACTTGTGTAGACAATAGAGGTCACAGTTTTCATCCAATCTTTATGAAATTTAGTCAGAATGTTTATCTTGATGAAATCTGGGTTGGGATTGTATTGGGTCACCTGGGGTCAAAGACTAGGTCACTAGGTCAAATAATAGAAAAACCTTGTGTAGACAATAGAGGTCACAGTTTTCATCCAATCTTTATGAAATTTGGTCAGAATGTTTATCTTGATGAAATCTGGGTTGGGAATGTATTTGGGTCATCTGGGGTCTAAAACTAGGTCACTAGGTCAAATAATAGAAAAACGTTGTGTAGACAATAGAGGTCACAGTTTTCATCCAATCTTTATGAAATTTGGTCAGAATGTTTATCTTGATGAAATCTGGATTGGGATTGTATTTGGGTCATCTGGGGTCAGAAACTAGGTCACTAGGTCAAATCTTAGAAAAACCTTGTGTAGACAATAGAGGTCACAGTTTTCATCAGATTTTAATGAAATGTGGTCAGAATGTTTGTCTTGTTAAAATTCTGGGTTTGGATCAAATTAGGGTCATTTAGGGTAAAAAACTAGGTCACTAGGTCAAAGTTAAAAAAAAACAACTTGTGTACACAGTAGAGGTCACAGTTTTTATCCAATCTTTATAAAATTTGGCCAGAATGTAAATCTTGATAAAATCTGAGTTGGGATTGTATTTGGGTCATCTGGGATCAAAAACTAGGTCACTAGGTCAAATCATAGAAAAACGTTGTGTAGACAATAGAGGTCACAGTTTTCATCCAATCTTTATGAAATTTTGTCAGAATGTTTATCTTGATGAAATCTGGATTGGGATTGTATTTGGGTCACCTGGGGTCAGAAACTAGGTCACTAGGTCAAATCATAGAAAAACCTTGTGTAGACAATAGAGGTCATAGTTTCCATCTGATCTTAATGAAATGTGGTCAGAATGTTTATCTTGATAATATCTGATGTTGGATCGTATATGGGTCATCTGGGGTCAAAAATTAGGTCACCGGGCCAATTCTAGTAAAATCTTGTGTAGATGAAAGAGGTCAAAGTTTTCATCACCTCTTAATGAAATTTTATTCGGCCCATTTGTACTTCATGATTTAGCTAGCCATAGTCTGATAGAATTTAAGTTGATGTAGCAAGGTTTGTCAGGTGAGCGATTCAGGGCCATCATGGCCCTCTTTTTTTTGATATTTATGGAGTTTTGAGAAACAAAAATGAATGTTGGGGCATCTGTACGTTACAGACACATGTATTGTATAAACTACATGTAAATGTGCACAAAAAACAATTATCCAAATCATTCATCTTGCAATTTTTTAATGTCTTGCCATGATTGACCACCATCTGGGTATGGCTTGAAAATTCCTCCTAACTGCATCATCCAGCTTCATAAGTGTAGTAGCAACACTGATGCTAACCATTTAGGTCACAATGTACTAAAAGATTTCCTTAACAAATTTAATGTGAAAGCAATAACTTTAATAAAAAATAGTCAAACTTTTGCACGTAGAGACCCTCATAACCGTACCTATTCTTAAATGGCATTCCAAGTTGAATTGATTTAAACAACAAAAAAGATAGGCCACGTGGTATGTTAGAAAGAACTCCATGACATCTTTTTACCTGTTTCTCTCCAGTTGATGAGGTTTTCCCGCCAACTGTCAAAGTCTCATGTAGTCTCCAACCTAAAAGCAAAAAGGGAATTTGTAGTATACAAGGATGTTTCCCCTACCACGGCACATGAACACAGGAATATTAAAAAATAAAGTCATGGCAAGTGCCCAAACCAAGGATTGTGTCTTCAAATAAATGCAGTTCCCTTTTTTAGAGGAAAAAGCGTTGAACAAATATTTTGTATACTTTAATCTGAGGCTAACCAATATATTGTTTTGATTTGCTGTCTTTTTCTTGTGTCCCCTAGGTGGCTAATAGAGACCAGGTTATCTTGAAGTTACAGACAGATCTCGACACCACTCAAGAGAAATACTCGGGAGCTGTTGAAGAGGTACTCACTTCTAAAGTAGCATCTAAATATAATATTTAACCAGGTTTTCCGAAGGAAAAAACTGGTAATAAGATTGGCGAATGCGGGCGGGCTGGCGGGCGGGCGGAACAAGCTTGTCCGGGCCATAACTTTGTCGTTCATTGTGAGATTTTAAAATCATTTGGCACATTTGTTAACCATCATTAGACGGTGTGTCGAGCAAAAAAATTACGTCAATATCTCCAAGGTCAAGGTCACACTTTGAGTTCAAAGGTAAAAAATAGCCATAAATGAGCTTGTCTGGGCTATAACTATGTCATTCATTATAAGATTTTAAAATCATTTGGCACATTTGTTCACCACCATGGGACGGTGTGTCGCACGAAAGAATCACGTCAATATCTCCAATGTCAAGGTCGCCACGACTAAAAATAGATTTATTTTAAAACAAACTTACAAAGGGGGTTAATTTTGTTTGTTCATTTCAAAAGTTCAGTTTGAGTTGTCTCCCTTTATCAGATTTTTTTTCACAATGAAAACCTGGTTTTGTGACAATTTTGTCCCTTGTTTAAACTTGAATTAAAAATAAATATTTATATATTTAATGTGCAGTACTCAGAATAAATTATAGTAGGTCAAACCACACTCCATTATTTATGACTTTTAATGATGTTTTGTGTTGTTTACGAAATATGTGATTGTAAACAAAATGCTAGTATACGAATACTCTAGTCTGTCCGAAAAATATTTGTATATCAGCAATTTCACTGTACTGTATTTAAATTTTCATTGTATTGCAAAATTTTCTTTACATGTAATGTGGTTAAGAAAAGCTTAATGTTGAGTAATTATGTTAAAAGGGCCTTTTCAGAGATTTTGGCATGTATTGAAGTTGGTCATTAAATTCTTTATATTAATAAATATAAACATTTGATCTAAAAAGCTCCCGTAAAAAACAAGAATAAAATTAAAGAAAGTGAAAAAACTAATCTTAAACTGGGCTCGAACCACTGACCCCAGGAGTAAGTCTATCGCTTAGACCACTCGGTCATCCCTCCTCTTACAATGAGTATTTTATACCTTATATAAGCAATCCTCATACTATCACAAAATATAACAATAACAACAGAACTCTTCAAATTATTCAATCATTTCGCATTTATACATTTATTTTATCGTTTGTTGATTTTAATGTGTGATGTTCGAATTTGCTAATATCAAAGGGTAAAATTGTTTTGCGGAGAAGATATATTAATAAATTAATAGTATTGATTTTGACTTTTATTTATAATGAATGTTTTCAGTGTAATATTCGTGACAACGAGGTGCAGAGACTGAATGGCAAGGTGAAACAACTTCAGCAGGAGATTCGTAATCTTAATGGGGCAATGGAAGAGCGGGACCAAAAGGTATGTTAGATAAATGAGGAATGCTCTAATGGGTAACATAATGAAATATGGATCAAGTGTAATGCTTTTTCTTAACAAATATGTTGTCAGATTTGCAATGTTGATATTGTCAATTATATTTTACAATTGATGTGGCGATCATACAAATAATACACAGTTTGGTATAGTTAACCCTTTCCCACTCAGAAGCAAGGTGAAAATGGCTAGTGTGAAACCATTCATTTTCGCCAGCACAAATTTTTGTCATTTTTTAGAAAATGACGTTTTCGTCAGCACTTAAATTCACCGATTCCCGACTTTGAAAATGCTTCAGTCAATATCCGATTTGTTTATTAAACATGTCCGAAATATATCGCGGTTGCGATAAATTGTAGTGGGGAAAGAGGGAGGACACTTGAGATTCACTTGCAGGAGGTTTGTCACATGCCAATATACTAGTCTTTTGTTATCAGGTCATCAGTAATGGGCACCCATAAGTGTATCATAATTATGATTAGCGGATTAGTGAGAACGAATAACTGTTAACGAGTTTTTGAAACAGTGAAGTCGATTGCCAATTGGTCCTATTCATTTACTATCATTGCCAAACTGATAACAACCTTACCTTTATCGGCGCAAATTAGAGAAGGTGCGAACATTATTGGTTATAATTAGTGTTAGCAAACTATTTGGTCAGTTTTCAATAAAGTTTCAAGAGTTTTGCATCGTAAATATTTGAGTACTTTAAGTACAGTAATTTGTTTTACATGTCACTTTTAATAATGTCAATGAATTAAGCAAATTTAAATTAATACACTGATTCCAATAAAAAGCACATGGCGGGGTCCAAGTCTCGATAAATGTGTTTAAAAATTGAATGCAATAGGATACAAAGCAATGTTTTATTGTGTCATACTCAAGTCATTCAAAAAACGTGCTTCCCGGTGATTTTCTGAAAATCGCGCGAAAATGAAAGCGAATTTGTGTAAACAATTACCCTACATTTGGATGGAACTAATCTCATAATTGCTAATTTCTCTTTACCTGTTACGTTTTCAATTGCTGCAAATAACAATGATTTAAAACATGTATTGCAAAATTTGTCAAAGTTGCAAACGATTAAAAAGATTGATAGCCGATAAAGGAAACACAAGCTATTTTCACCAGGGATCATATTTTCCCGCATCATCAATTGGCCTGGATATAAATGGGGAAAAGGTATCCGAATATTTATGTCCGAAATTATGACAAATTACGTTAAAATATATACCATTGATTTTGCCATTCATGAAGGTGGAAAAATAAATGTACCAGTAAAATTCCCTTAGTCATTTTTTTAACGGAACATATGAGTTTTCTCAACTGGTTTTATCATTTGCTATTTCATTGTTGTTTCATGTGCTGTTTTATCAGACTTTTTTTTTACAGTCATTAATCTGTGTAAGTCTATACCGATGTTTTAAATCGTTGTCGACTCGATAATAGCTTACAAACATGCACTGAACCAAACAAATGTCTGTGCGTAGGTTGGCTACAATCGCACATGGGTTGGCTACTGACAATAACAAAACAAAATAATTAAGAAATAATCTCTGTACCTTATAGTTTGTTGTCAAATAACCCACGGCCGATAGTTTAGATGCATAGGGATTAAATCACAAGAGAGAAGCAAGAATGATATTAAACCACGCATCTAATTTTCCGGTGGTGGGTTATTCAACAACAAACTATAAATTACACGAATTATTTCCATTCTAACGCGTTTTTTACTAAAGATTTATACAATGTATATTATTTTTTTTATGTACTATTTTATGTGAAGTTCCACCCATAAAAATAACTTTCGGCTGTTCTGTCGATCAGATCCGTGACTTTCATTCATAATTATATTACCGCATTATTACGCTGGTGGAAAATGTATCGGCATGTTTTGTTTAGTTACAGCGCGTGCTTCAGTGTATAAGGTGCACAATTTTCGACCACCCTCGTTAATTTCGGACGCGTCTTTAATCCTTTGTTCACAAGTTTTTTATTCTTGGTCTGTCATGCAATAAACCGGTCCTGACTGATTTAGAGACTGCAGCGAATGGTTTATCACACCCAATCGAGATAAGAATGTCATTAGGGGGTGTTAGCATGTGCACTGTGTATTTCATGACACGGGAATTTTAGCAAACAGAATCGGACCGACTGTTTAGGATTTTCAATCGGTCTTTCATGACCCCAATCGGTCTAGGACCGACAAAACCGAAAAAAATATGATCCCTGATTTTCACACCTGTATTGTAGTCAAACGCTAACAACCAAACACAAATCAATATGTTCTGTATTTATTTGAAATCAATGCAGAGAATGTATATCAGTCAGGTGTTGATCACACATCATCATCTTTTAACTGGTTTATTGTCTTTGCTCCGGATCCGCTGCGTGGAGGATGTATAATCTGCAACAACACTGAAAAACACAATTCACACACTGGGCAATAAAGTTGTTAACAATTAGCGCTAATCATTACTATTCTACCTAAACGAAGTAAACACAGTCGATACAGGGGTACTGCACTCGCGTTTTACAGCCAGCAATGTCACGTGTCAGATAAGTACATAGTGTAATATACACCCCATTTGTGTCAAACCGGATTATCTTGATTACGAAACAGTCGGAGTGTGTATGCGTGGATTACGTTGGATTTTAATACCTCATGCCTTCGGTAATTCAGTCTTATTTTTTTTCAAATATGGGACATGATTGTTCGTAAGAATCTTGAATTCGTCAATCGGTCGACTGACGAAATACACGAAAAATTAATGCCTGACGATTAATAATGGTTTCACAGTATGTGCAAACAGCATAAAACGAAAACAGCCTGCAAGTAACTCGTAGTCTGTTAAGGTTTGATGCTGTCTGCTGCTCATCAGTATCTAAGGGTTTGAAATTAAGCCTGTAAAATTTGAATCTAATAAGAAAGGTCTTTAATTTAATTTAATTTTCTAGGGGACTACAAAGGCCTGAAAATAGGTATATAAGTGGTAAAGGGTTCAATTGTTACAGGAACTGAAGTGCGTTTTTTTTTTAATCATTATAATTTTTTGGGAAAAGCCTCTTAAAATATCAAGTTTCTGTGCTTCAGGGTACAAGGGACCAGAAGACAATTCAGCAGCTTCAGCATGATCAGGAAATCACTTTACAAGAGGTATGTATGGGCCCTGATTGCTCACCTGGCTTAGTAGATAGGGCGGTGGGCAGGGATGGGGTCAGTTTTGTGTTTTGTAAATACTTCACTAAAAAAAATGTTGACAGTTTACTATGTTCCTTAGGCACTTACAATATGTAATATTCTATACTAGAGATGTTTAGACTTTTTAAAAATTAAATAATTTTTTATTAAGATATAATTTTTGATAAAAACAATAGCAAGTGTTAATTGCTGTAGCAGTTTTATTGAGAATTCAAGTGCCGTGCATAAATTCTTTCTCTTCATCCAGTTTCTGTATTTCATGAATGTTTATTCTGGTTGTTGCAAAAGTGTTATTGGTTGCACAAACATAAGTCTCTGCAAATTGGTTGTGTATAAAACATTTAAACTTTTCTAGCAATGGTATAATATGCCCTTTTTCTTGGTACATTGGATTTTGGAATGTATATTTCAGGTAAAAACTCGCTTCTAAATCAAATGTTGTATTCATACTCTTGCACTTTAAGGAAAATTATAAGGATAGAGAGATATTGGCAGCCATAGATATGATGGGTGGAGTAGCCCAGCAGGTGTTTGTTCTTGTACCAATTATGATGCACATAAGGCATCAGTGCTGTTTACCCAGGGACTAGTGTAATTGACTTAATGTACAGTTATGTTGCTGGTTTATGCAAACCAAAACTTAGAAATGTTTTTCATATGACTGCTTATACATGGCACATTCTAGCTTGTAACAATAGGCAAACGATTTTCCAAATCATAGTCACAAATGTTGTTGGACAAGATCATTCCTTATTTATAATTTTATTTTTCACATTATAAAGTTTGTTATGATAGGATCACAGTATTGCATAGTGAAATATGATTGTTTTACAGTTTAATTGACTATTTTGTTCTTTCAATTTTCAAGTTTTCATTTGAGGCCGTCTTCTCATTGAAATAGAATTTAAGAACTGGCTTTTATAAATTATGTTTAAAACTTATGTTGTCTTTGTAAAAAACATTATTATTTACCTATAGTATTGTTTCAATTTGATCTTTATTTGTTTTTGAATTCAAGTTTATTGATGTTCTATTAAATGTGCATGCTATTTTTTATTAATTATGCTATGACATACCTACAACTGAATGTGGCCACCTGTTTCAGGAATAAAACCATTAAAGGTCAAACTAAATGTGATAACCACTTGGGTAGTATTAAAGGCATATTGTGTTGTTTTTCAGCGATATGAAATGTTGTTTTGCTGGTACACTTTAGCCCCTGCTGAAGAAATGCTATTAGAATAATACTTTACATTTCTCATTGAACCGTTCTGTTTAAACATTACAAAAACCTAGACAGAAAGCCAGTTCTTTATTCTGTTGCAATGTGTGAAAACCAGAAAGGTAAAATGCAAGTTAACAAGTACTTCATTATGACGTTTGTGGCAAAACTGGGCATAATGCATGTGCGTCAAGTGTTTCCCAGATTAGCCTGTGCAGTCTGCACAGGCTAATCAGGGCGACACTTTCCGTCTAAACTTGATTTTTGGTAAGGAGGGACTTCCTTGAAATAAAAGTGGAAAGTGTCGTCCCTGATTAGCCTGTGCGGACTGCATAGGCTAATCTGGGATGACACTTTACGCACATGCATTAAGCCCAGTTTTCTCAGAACACGACTCTTCATTATGACGTTTGTGAATATCAGCATGTCTCACTGCAACCAAGAGGCATGTGTTTGAATATTTTGAATGGTAAACTGTGATGTTCATATGTGGTCACTTATTTAATTTGTAACATGAATTGTTTTTTCAGATATCACAAATATATTTCTTTTATTTATAATTAGGATTAAATAACCATTGTTATTGAATTGTCTAAAATTGTGCTATTTTTAATAGTTTATAGTGCTTTTTGTAGAACATAAAAGCTCTGGGTTTTTTTAACTTAAATGGAGCTCGAGGCAATTTTGAATACTTCATTTGTTAGCTTGTAAATTATTTCTGGAAATATATCCTGGGTATATGCAGCCTGCCTTATGTAAAAGTACCTGCAGTTTGTAAAGTTCTAATTCTGCCCATGCACTGATGGCTTTATGACGCACATTTATTGTTAGTATTTTACTTTAGTCTGTTGTGGCATCTTGTTCGGATTCATGTTCTGGGTTTATTAGTTTCAGAGTATTAGGGCATAGCGCGTTAACATGCAAAGTATTCGCGGCAAAGCTATCAATGTTTAATGATCTTCATAAAACATTTTGTTATTAATAACAATTCAACTAGTTCCTAATTTCTGAGCAAAAACTTGAAAACACAAATATAGTGCACTTATACTAGATGCATATAGTTTGTTTCAAGAATTATATTTTAAACATAATACACAAGTTTTCTGAGTACATGAATTGTAATGAGATGCCATACTTTATGATGATTTTAAGGTTGATTTCATTTTCTTAATTGTTATTTATATTAGTTGTGTTTTAATTGCTTTTACTTTAGACACAACATCAGGTAAATGGTCTATTCCGTACAGAGTTTTTGTTCTACGCTTCACAACTGTATGTGTCAGCAGAGTTTTGACTGTATAACATAATTACATTTGCATCTGTTTTGTGGAATGTTAAATATTTCTGATATAACGCTCATATTATTTTTGCATACAAATTTAATTTCATATTGTTTTCAAAAGCTACTAACAAAAGAAGTATGTTTTTCAAATAACATTATTTAAAAAAGATTATTAATCTACATATCTCTGTATTCACATCTATGTTGATTTTTTTTTAATTAATAAAAAAATTAAACCCATTTTTTCATCACATGTCTTTGCAAAGATTTCTTTTCTGATCCAAGTTCCTTTAGTGGTAATGTGGTAGCTGTAGAGAGAGTTCATACTGCAGACCCCAAGTTATGACTAGATGTGAACTCTAGCAACATAACAGATATTTTTGGTTCGCGGGATTATTTAAATGAAATAATACTTGGTGATGGGACCAGAGTCAATATGTGTACATTTGACAGAGAAGTAATTGTACCCCGTATACATTTCTTTTGGGAAGGTTTTCTTAATAAATAAATGACATAGGGCCAATTTATTGCTTCCATATTTAAAAATTCTAATCTAACTCATTAACGTATTACTCATGTCTCAAAACTGTTATGAAACAAATGGATATTTATGTCCCCCACTACTATAGTGGCGGACATATTGTTTTTGCCCTGTCTGTTGGTTTGTTTGTTTGTGTGTTTGCGTCAAACTTTAACATTTGCCATAACTTTTGCAATATTAAAGATAGCAACTTCATATATTGGCATGCATGTGTATCTCATGGAGCTGCACATTTTGAGTGGTGAATGGTCAAGGTCATCCTTCAAGGTCAAAGGTCAAATATATGGGTCAAAATTGCTTATGTACACTTTTGCCATATTGAGGATAGCAACTTGATATTTGGTATGCATGTGTATCTCATGGAGCTGCAGATTTTGAGTGGTGAAAGGTGAAGGTCAAGGTCATCCTTCAAGGTCTAAGATCAAATATATGGGAACATAGTGTTTCACAAACATATCACTTGTTTTTTTAATTGAAAGACCCTTTTTAAATGTATTTATCTTTTTGAGCTTAAAGACACAAAACTATACATGTATTTGCAATATTGTAAATTTCCTTTCTGTCAAATGTACATGTTGATTCTAGATGAACATTCCTTGTTTATAATTTAGCGGTTAAAATGTCTGACCACTTTCACTTTCTTTTAATAATTCTTGTTAGTAAACTTTCATGAACTTTTAATAAACAAACAAAATCATTAATTTACCTGTAGCATGTCTACTAAACCTAATAAAAAATGGCATCTTGTTTGTTGTATGTGATGCATCTTTTACTGCAAATTAATATGAACCGTTCAAGTAATACAAACAAATATGTTCTGAGTTTCTTTGGCAATAAGAGCATCATTTTACACAAAATTGTTGTGTTTGTAAATAAAAGGATCTAAAAGATATGTTTACAATATAAAGTGTTATGAACACAGAATGTATAATATTACGTGAGAATTTCTGCTCCCCAATTTATGTTGCCTGTAAACCAGAACACTCCCCCTTAGATAAATAGTTAGCAAAATCAGTGTTTGATTATATTTTGTATAATATATTTATATAACACAAATATACCGGTAATGGTTTTTATGAT
This sequence comes from Dreissena polymorpha, assembly GCF_020536995.1. Lineage (NCBI taxonomy): Eukaryota > Metazoa > Mollusca > Bivalvia > Myida > Dreissenidae > Dreissena > Dreissena polymorpha. The sequence continues at coordinate 38,409,915 of NC_068363.1, forward strand.
AAAATAATTATTATATGTTGAAGTGAACAGAAAATTCTACAACAGACATAAATAGAGTTATATAACCAAATGTAAAAGCGTTGGTAAATATAACTTGCTGACACTGCCACAAATTTATAGATTAAGAACCACCTTCGAACGATCGAACAAATGAAGTCGGACATGTCTGTGATGAAGCAGACGCACAACCAGGAGGTGAAGCGTTTCCAGGGAGACCTGGAGATCATGGGATCAGAGTTGAAGGGCACGAGGTCAGAGCTGGATGAGTCGCAGCAGCAGAACATGGAGATGTCAGCAAACATCAAGTCACTTAATGATGAGTTGGATCGCTTCAGGAGCATGCAGGAAGAGTCTTCCATCGAGGTGAGAGGAACGGGGCCAATCGTATGAAAAACGTTGTGAAATCATTCTGAGCCTTATCTGGGAATATGGGGTTTAATGCATGTGGGTAAAGTGTAGTCCGAGATTAGCTTTTGTAGTCCGCACAGGCTTATCAGGGATGCCGTTTTCTGTGTTCATGGTTGTTTTTTGTTTCTTTTTGAGATGGTCTGATCTTAATAGCAATATAGTAAAGGGAAAGCGTTGTCCCTGATTAGCCAATGGGTACTGCCCAGGCTAATGTGGGATGACACCTTACACATATTCCTGATGCCCAGATGGTCCAGAACATGGCTGATTGTTTGGGATAAGACTTTTGATAGGTTTGAATGGAACGTGATGTCAAAAATGTACACATTAATTTGTGATTTCACTGGTTATAGAATCATTTGAGTTCAGTACACCTTTGTAATGTGTTATAAAAACATGAGATAAAATTTAAAAAGCTGGTTGTGAGATAAGTCTGTGTGATAGGATTGGAATTGTGAGAAATATATATTAAAATGAATGATTTTTAAGTTATCAAATTTTCAACAAAGCATGATTTGCTATTGATGTATCATTTGTATATCTACCAACTATGACTTTATTCTTTCATATTGATTTGGAATGAAAAAGGTCTTGCAATATTCCATGGGATTATTCTTAAAAGCAACCTCTTCCCTGTGCGAGAAGAATTTCTGTAACATAATGGTTAAATTCTAAATTAACTGATAATTTCTCAACAAAATGTCAAAAACATAATCTCTTGATTATCAACTTCTGTAGTGACTGAATAAAATCGGTAGCTAAGGTTGGAAATGAAGCCTTTAAACTTGAATTTAGTAATAAAAAGGTCTTAAATTAAATGAAACTTTCTAAGGGACTATAAAGGCGTCAAAACACGTATTAAAGTGGTAAAGGGTGAAGATCTCTAATGAGGGTATACTCCTGTTGTAACAGATGCAGCGTCATATAGACAACATTAAGCACCAGGACAAGACAATCACGGACCACAAGCAGCAGGTGCTTGTCCTGGAGGACACGCTGCACAAGGCTCAGGAGGAACTGCAGGTCCTGGATGCCACCCTGGCCCAGTACAAGCAGAAGTACGCCCAGTCCAGTAGTCAGGTATTTGTTGTTATTATCTATTTGAGTCCTGTTCTGAGAAAACTGGGAATAATGCATGTGCGTAAAGTGTCGTCCCAGATTAGCCTGTGCAGTCCGCACAGGCTAATCAGGGATGCCACTTTCCACCTAAATTGGATTTTTGCTAAGAAGAGACTTCATTTAAATGAAAAATATCATAAAAGCGGAAAGTGTCGTCCCTGATTAGCCTGTGCAGATTGCACAGGCTAATCAGGGACGACACTTTCCGCACATGCATTATGCCCAGTTTTCCCAGAACACGACTCATTTTAGCTCAATTGCACTGAAAGCCGAAAAAGATTATTTCAAGGCTCTTTGGGCCAGTTTCTGGGTAGAACAATTATTTGGTGTCTTTTGAGTAAATCTAAATAAGTTTCTTACAATGGACATCAAACCCTTGACCTCTTGATTTCTAGTCGGACACCATATCCACTGCAACCTTTTTGTAACCCTACTTGTAGCCAGGTATGAAAAAAAAGACAAACTTAAATATGAAACCTCAACTCATATAATATTTTACTCTTTGCTGACTCAAAACTTAGTAAATATTCATTGCAAAAGCTTTTTTTTCTTGATTAAAACTAGGTAAATTATCATTATAAAAGCATTATATTGTACTTTTTCTTGATTTAAATAGGTGAATAATTGTTATGAAAGCAGTATGTTGTTCTTTTTCTTGATTTAAATCAAGTAAATAAATGAAAATACACACACCAAGTTTCTTGTTGCCCCTAGGTTTCACACCTGGACGGGACAGTAAAGAACCTGCAAGAGAAGCTGGCAGAGAGCAGGAACCGTGAACTCGAGAAGGACAGCACCAACGACGCCCTTAGAAACGACCTTGACAACCTGAACAAGATGTACGCGGAGTCCAAACGCGAGGTAGAGAAGTGTGAGGATGTTATAGAGCAGCTTACATCGGAGCTGAACTCGAGTCAGGAGGAACTGTCCCTCGCTAACTCTAGAATACACGAGGCAGAGGAAAACATTAAGAACCTGAAAGACAAGGTGGCAGATCTGCAAGCAGAGGTAGGCATGACTGGTCAGAATCTGGATTGGTTGTTGTTGTTTTTTGGACATTGTATGTATGGAAGTGCGTATGTTTGTAATACTAACAGAGACTTAAATGATGGTATTTTTTTCAAGTTAACAAAGGGCAGCATTTTATTCATTGTCATTTATTTGTTAAGAAGAAATTTGCGAGTCTTCTGTTCATGATATAAATATAAAAGTGTCTCACATATGTGTAAAAATGATGTTTTACAGCCATATTTTTTTAGTGGTCACTACAACAGTATTCGTAATGCAATTCTTAATATTTCAGTTTTATGACCTAGATTTCCAATTCACATTGTGAAACTGCATGTGCAAACAATAAATCTGTATGATTCATACTTTAAATTCATAATTGAGAAGTAATTAATTTTCAATAATATTTGTTACATATCAGTCGTACAAGTACGAGGAGAAGTCCAAACGTCTGGAGAACGAGCTGCACACATACCGTGGCGACCATAACCATAGCGACCAGGAATTCATAGAAAAGGAAGAACGGATCACCCAGCTGGAGTACACGCTAGACCAGACCCAGGGAGAGCTGCACAACAAACTGCGCGTGCTCTCAGACCACCAGGACCAGCTTAACGAGCTCAAAGTGGACTTTGCAGGTGTGAGGGAGCAGAAGATAGCTGCCTTGAAGGAGGTATGTATTCATGTGCCCTTGTATGACCTCATGGAAAAGGACTTTTGTTTTGATTACTTTTGTTGTACATCCTAGGTGAATATAAAAATAATTTATTCAAAATTATGATTGAATTTTTTTTAAACATCCTGTACCCTTAAAATGTTTTATACATGTTTTTTTTTAATTCAAAGAATGCTACCAACTTAATTGGATAACAGATAATTATTAGTAACAGTTGCTATCCCAGCTTGTTCATGCAAATGAGTCTTCATGCTTTTCTGGTCATCACCCTAGGGGCTACTCTATTTCATCCATGTTCCTCATCATCTGTAGATTGACCGCCTGGAGCAGAACTGTGGTCAGCTGCAGATGAACCTGGCGTCAGCCCAGCAGCGTCACAAGGACGACATCCGCCAGCTGGAGGAGCACATCTCCAAGCTGGACAACAGCCAGCGCCAGGCGCAGGCTAGGGGCACAGCCCTGGAACAGGAGATCGCGCGCAAGGAGGACCAGATCAAGAGGAACGAGGCTGAGATCAAGGCCCTCAAGGACAACCTTCACAACAGGGGGGAGGAGGTATGTGATGTACACCCTTTGCATGCTGGGATATTTGTCTTCTGCTAAAATGTCCTCTGCTGAATTTCTAAAATTAGCATTTTCTTCGATTTTTTTCAAAGAATACTATCAGAATAGCAAACAGTTTGGATCCTGATGAGACGCCACATTTTGTAGCGTCTCATCTGGATCCAAACTGTTTGCAAAGGCCTTCAAAATTCAGTTCCAGCATTGAAAGAGTTAAAGCCAGGCTTAGGAGTTGGTGTCCGTAAGTCACAAATATTTTGAATTGCATTGTGCAAAACGGGGCTTAAAGCATGTGCCTAAAGTTTTGTCCCAGATTAGCCTGTGTAGTCCATACAGGATAATCAGGGACTACACTTTCCGCCTAAACTTGATTTTTTTCTAAGAAAAGACTTTCTTTAAACAGAAAATATCATATAAGTGTAGAAGTGTCAACCATGATTAGCCTGTGTGGAATGCACAGGCTTATCTGGGACAACACTTTACGCACATGCATTAAACCCCTTTTTCAGGAAGCAAGGCACAAATGTATAAATCTGTAGAAGCTTTTCAGTGTGTTTCCTAATAAAAAGTATTCATTTTTCTGACAATTCCCTGCATTAAGCCTGTAGGAGAAGATGTGATATGAGCATGAACAGAGATTTGTTGTTAATTTACATGTCTGCCGTTTCAGCTGAAATTGCAGAATGTTCAAATAATGAATAAGGAATATTAACCTGTTTGTGATGTCTAATATTTTACACTGAATTATATCAACATCCTGTCAATTTTCTGAGTCAATTTTCTGAGTTGAGATAATTTAATGTCAAAGCGTTGGGTGTTTTGCATTTGAAATGCGATTAAAAGGCTTAGTGTTTCTTTATCATGTTTTCAGAATGTATTTCAATGTTCCGTTTCTGGAATCACTTGATGTAGGTCTTTATAGTGCATTAAATATTCTTCTGTTATCTGAGCAGTTTGTCATCTCAAATGCACAATAAATTGATTTGAATTGATTATTCTGCCAGCAGGGAATTTATGGGGCTAATGTATAAATCCTCAGCTAGATTGTCTGTGGTTTATACTCGGCAGCTAAGTGCAAATAGATCTGACATAAGTCAGAGATGGCCTATTCATTAAGTTGTGCACCCCACTATCTAAAGAACTAAATGAAAGGGCCTTTATACCTTTCAATGCAGATTTTTTATGAATAGGGAAACAAATTAACATATGTTTTAAGCTCAAAGGTAATGTCTTCAGGTGCATTACTTTATGATGATGTCAGACTTTCTTTTTAATTTGTGCTTGACTTGCACTGAATTATGGCCTTTGTCTTCAATAGTGACATAATTTTTAAATTGAACCATGCAATTTATTTTACGGTCCTATTTCAAACTAATTTCAACAGGGTGACATAGATGAATGAAATGTAAGTAAATGCAAGTAAATACAATCTGAAGGAACACCAGCCTGAAGATATTGCAACCTTATCCTACGTGATCATTGAAATATGGACAGTTTTCAAAACTAATCTTGGAGGACAGATGAAGCATATTCAAGATAGAGCCATTATATGACTGAAGAAGATGGCTTCTTCACCATGATGGCATATAAGTGAAACCAAAATTGGCTCAATGAAGCGCAAGAAAATCCTTGGTCAGCAAAACAGTTGATAGCCATTGTTTTAATTGTTTTAATTGTTTTAATGATCATGCCAGCTGAGGTTCATAAAGCCCAAGATTTGTATGCCCCTGGATTGAATGATCGGGGGTATATTGATCTTAGCCTGTCTGTCTGTCTGTCATTGTGTGTGTGTCTGTCTGTCCCAAAACTTTAAGGTTGGTCATAACTTTTGCAATATTGAAGATAGCAACTTGATATTTGGCATGCATGTGTATCTCATGGAGCTGCACATTTTGAGTGGTGAAAGGTCAAGGCCATCCTTCAAGGTCAAAGGTAAAATATATGGCTTCAAAGCGGCGCAGTAGGGGGCATTGTGTTTCACAAACACAGCTCTTGTTTTTTATCAACTACAGTTAGTTCAATGAGGGAGATTCAATCCAGCAAGCAGTAATAGTATTGTGCATGCTCATGCTCTTACCATTAGACAACCACAAAAGCAGAATAGTTTTTTCTTTGCAACTGGTTTAATGCAAGGTATCTACATAAACTTGCTTGTCTGTGCATTAAACCACATTTTGTTTCATTCAAGCGTTGTGTTCACTGTTGGCAAAGACTATGCCAGTTTTTTCACAGATCTGAATAATAACCTTTTTCGATGAACGCAGTTTGACTAAAATGCTGACTTAGCAGAATTGAGTATTTGATTGTTAGTTCCAAATAATGTACTCCAGATAGGGAAGCCTGTATGGAAAAATTATATGTTCACATGCAGAGGCTTTTATTATGTCATGCACATGAGATTTCTTCTGTTTTAATCAAAGAAATTTTATTTAAAGTAAGACATTGCCTTAAAGGATGGTACAGTTTGTGTACTTAGGGGTAAAAAGGAATGTCTTGTCAATGTGCAACAGAAGCCCGGGTGATTGTGACACATTCAAGTGTCGGGCTGTCAGGCAATCTCATAAACTCTCATGTTACATCATTGTTTTTAGCAACCTCAAGTGTGCCATGTCGCCTTCAAGGACCACTTAAAAAGCACATTCAAACTCATGTGTGAAGAGCTGATGCAAAAAAGCAGATCAGGGTATTGATTGTCAATGCCTCTTACGTGGTTCTGGCACGCTCACAGTTGTAAAAAGAGATTAAAGTGTTTAACTTTAAAGGGAGATAATCTGGTTGAAACTGTATGGGATTATTTTTCAAAGAACTTGAATTACAACCATTGCTGTACACTCCCATCTGACCTGCTTGGACTTGATTATTGCTTTTTATTTGCAGCCTGTTTGATAACTTCTCAATTGTTTAAACTATTCTAAAAAATATTGAAAGAATTGTGTAAATGGCGTCTTCTCTATTGTGTATTTGTCGCTATTATTTGTTCGACTTGCGCTGTAAGAATGTTAACTACTAGATCATTGTGACAGTAGTCAAGCAATAAATTTAAAGTGTGTGTTAAAAGAATTGGGGAAACAGTATAGTGTTGTAAACAGCTGTGATTAGGAATTGTTTGCAAAATCTTTTATTTAAGAACTTTTATGTTAAAATAATTTTCCAATTGAAAATTAAGTTCATTTTGGGGAATTAACATCTACTTGCAAATAATTATTAAGATTTAATTAGTTTTGGTCAATCAGAAATTTATAGCTCTCTTTTCAAATGTATACTAAGTTACGCAGTAATTTGTTACAATTGGACACACATAAGTAATTGTACTTCTATTTATCAATTCAAGAAATTTATTTTGCTATGGACATTTGCAAATATAATGGATGAAAGGGCAACATACAGAGGTTCTTACCTTATCTAAACAGCTTAAGATTATAGTGTGACAATATTTGCTTTATATTCCCAATGGGTAATGGCCAAGTTGTAAACAAATTCTTTGGTCAGGGTTATGGTTTGACCAACAATTTGCATAATATAAAAATTTCTCATTTCTTATCACTTTTAGATAAGTTTCTTTTTATGCCTCCGAAGGAGGGCATATAGTGATTGCACTGTCCGTCTGTTTGTCTGTCTGTCTGTCTGTCATTCCGTCACACTTTTGTGTTCAGGTTTCGAAAAATGCTCATAACTTCTATGACGCTTCAGATGTAACCTTCATATTTGGTATACATGTGTATATGGACAAGGCCTTTCCATACGCACACAAATTTTGACCCCTTTGACCTTGACCTCGAACTAAGGGTCTGTGTTTAGGTTTCGAAAAAAGTGTTTTTCGGAGACATATGTCTTCCTATGGAGACAGCTCTTGTTATCACAACAAATGCCTGTTAAGCAGTAATTATTGTTATTAAAACAACAGTAATTGATATTGAAGTGGCATGGTTCGAGTCCTCAAGTGCGCAACTACACTAAAGCTTGCAGTCTTTGTGCATTGGCTAAAAACCCTGGTCATCCAGACTGGCTTTTTTTTATAAGTTGCTGGTCCAAACAAAAAGTTCAGGACTAAAATATAGATGTACATGTTTACAATGGAATAGTTTGCCTGTAGCAAAATGCAATCTGTTTGGTTGTTATCATGACAGTATTGTTCTTTTTTTCTCTCAAATTCTGGGTTAACTGGCTTATTATGTGAAAAAAAATTAAGAGTAAATCACTGATAAGTCACAAAAGTGCCCCTTTGAACAGAGGTTTAATTAATTGACAGTTGTTTCCAGTATCAATTATTTGACATTTTATGATCACAAAACATTTCAAAACTGAAATTTGCTATTGAGGCTTGCCTCAGCACTTGTTTTAAACATCATACTTCAAAATATTAATCTATCTTTTTGGTAACAAGATTAAGAAAATCTTTTTTTGACTTTGTATAGTGTAAATAGTTTAAGAATCCTACTGTAAATTAAATATATAACTGTACTTTGGAACAGTTATTTCATTTTAACTGAACAAGAGTGTCAAATTCCTATCAACAGAACACAAAAATCTTGACTAAATCATATACCCTTGTTGTTATTTACCCATTGTAATCCTTGTTCATTGTAAAGAATCAGATTTGTATCAAGTCCTTTGATAGCCTTCTTGATTTGTCTATGAATTGCTCTTTTTAAGTGTGGAATATTTGATACGTTTATGAACACTGTATTGTAGCTGGTCAATTGGTCATGATTTGATCTTTCGTCAGTTTGTGCTTCATTTGCTTACTAAAGCTCCCTATCCAAAGTGTTGAATAAACGTCTGAAAAATATTTGTTCAATAATACCATCAAAACTATTCAATAATACCATCAAACCATTTGCATTGAAATTCCATATTTCATGTTGCACCTTAAAAATAGGAGTTGTGAAAGAATTATGTGTTACTTTACCTGGAGTTATTTTTTTATTAATATTTAAGTCTATTTTACTTAAAATGTGTAAGCTGTTTATTTCTAGGAATTTATCTGGCAGAAAGGAGTATGATAAACTTGTTTTTTGTAAGCAGGAAATGATTTGTTCAACTCAAAAGTTAGCTTCATTAGTTTTAACTGTGACACAGCTGCTCTCACTTTCTGTGACACAGATTTATTGAGTTCTCAAATTTTCCCACTTATTTGTGAACATGCAAAAACTTGTTATCTACAAGATTATCTCTCTTGAAAAGCTTTGTTTTAAGGTTAAATGCCTATTGTAGTTAAATGAATGGGGCAAAAAATGAACTAGCTGAAAAGTTTTGATGTTTAAAATTAAAATTAAACTTTCTCAATTTAATTTTTGCCCACTTTGATAGTACAAAATCAAATACTGAATGTCAATATTCAAGTATGAGTTGCCTATTTTATCAGCGCTTATTCAATGGATCGAAAGTTTTGGCAAACGTTCACAAACATTCTTCAGTATACAGTGGATATTCGTGTGTGTGTGTGACTCTGTGTGGTTTATGTGGGAAATGTAAGGCTGCTCCATAGATGGGCATGATTTGGATGGGTGGAAGGCAGTGGGGGAATTCTTACATGCTGGAGATATTGAAGGACTTAAGAAAGGTTTATTAAATATTGGCAGTTATCACTTAATGAGGGTTTCCTTGACAGGCGCGCTGAGTGTGTGTTATTGATGTACATGGATCTTGTATGTTTGAATGTTGAACAGTATTGGGATTGTGTGAATGAGGACACGTCTTAACCTTTTGTAATTTATAATTCAAATATTTTGGTTACCAAGTTTTTTTTTTATAGAATAAAAGGGTTATTATTTTGGCACAAGTTGTTAGAAGAAAACTTCCATTTTCTTGACTATTTAAAGTTTTAACGTGCTTTGTTTTTGAAATATTTCTTTTCTAAAGATGTCTGATGCTCAGCGACATGTTTGCATATTTCAAATGAAATGTGTACAATTTAGCCTGCTTGTGTAGCTGTGGGTGGATGCATCAGTAGTGTAATGGCTTTGACTTTTACCTAATACATATTCAGTGTAATTTCAAACTGCATCAAAGCTAATGGTATTCAGTTACACGCTTGAACAGCTCTTAGCAGGCTACTCTATGGAGATTGCCAGCCTGTTGCCTAAGTGATGCTGGTATTATTGCAACATAAACAAGGTCTGATTGCTGGAAATTTATTTGTTTAAATTGATTTTGTTTGAATGTCACAGGGAACTTTTCTGCAACAGTTGAAAGAGAATTGAAAATCAGTCCTGGTCTGGTGTATCACTTGCAGTGTTACATTCTAATGGTTACATAATGTGTTTACCTAGATATCATTGAATGCCCAGGATTTGGTTTGTTCAATATGTTCATCTTTATGGTATGGGTCTTATTGATCCCCAGGCGGGTTCCTATCTTTGATTGTTTTACTCCACTATTGTCCCCTGTGTGTGCTATTTGAAGTTAAGTGGTGATCTCCACTTAGAACACTGATATAAGAAGCTATAAACATTTCTGATAAGGCTTTTAACAGCGTTGTGCGTTTCAAGTGATTTTTTTATTTTTTTTGAAGTGTTGATTGAACTTGATTGAATTCTGCTTCATACATTGATACAAACATTTTGTGTAATGTTACATTCATTATGTGAAAACATTAGGAAAATAAAATATAAAGGTTATGTAAATCAAGAACATTTTTATACTCATAGCAAAATTTGTTGGTTATCTGTTTTAAGTCGAGCCAGTTCACAATTTATGTTGTTGCATTGTTCTGATGTTTTTAAGATGATAAAGAATTTTTGAACAGTTAAAGTTGCATGAATTGGTCTTGAAATCAGACCAGGCTTTATATACTATTTGTAAATTTCAATTGTTGAATGTTCAGTATGTGCATAATCTCTGGTATTATCTGTAAGCAAACTGTTGATGGTATAAACCAATATTGGCTCAAATATTCATCTGTAAATTTGCAAGGTGTTATAAACTTATAATAAAACATTGTTGAACAATATTTAAAGAACAATGTCAAAATTTAATTGAAAAATTGTTTACAAGAAAGTAAGGTTAAATATATAAATTTATAAATAAAAAAATAAACTGTTTTTATTAATTATGTGAATAAATTGTTCTACATAGTGTAGTATTTATCCAATTAGAATCATAACATGCATAATTAAAATATAAAGCAAAACTATAAAATAGTATTATGAATTATAAATTTTTGTATACTGACTATAATTTATTATTAATTTATTAAAATAGAATGTGAAGCAATTTTAAGTGAAGATTGGGAGCCACTATTTTTCACACATTCCTGCCTAGACAGATTGAAAGTACAGTCAACAGAATTTGATAACTTCCCCCTTTCCAAACAGTGTTTCACAAGTGCCTGTCACATTGCCTTTGTGGGTGTCATCTTTCAAACATTAAAAATCAATTTTGATTTCTGCCATTATTGGTGGTGACAGGAGAACTATTCTAAAATGATAAGTTTTATTGCAGCTTTTGTGATTGTTGAATACCATGTAATGGTTCTTATAAATGGCCGGCTTTATATTACATTAAATTTGTGACAGTAAATCAGTGCTGTGGAATTGGGTATCTTTTTAATTTCACTTTGGTTGAGTGCCATGTAAGCATTTATGGGATGTTTTTATCGGAAGCTGGTTTCAATGTTCAGAGTTGATTATTGACATTGGGTACATTTGGATTGTGTTGTTTCTGTTAGTTTAATTATTAAACTGGAATCTTTCCCCCCTGTCAGGGTGATTTTCTGTGCCTCCGTTATCAGATTGCTAGTGAAGTTTGTTAGATTTATTGATTAGTTGACTCAGTAATTATTTGGACGCGGTTGTAATTTGTTTAATTGGTGGTTTAACAGGATTTGATTTCAACAGTGTTCAATTCATTTCTGCACTGCTTCAGTATAATTTGAAAGAGAACGCACATATTTAACTGTGTGTATATTTTGTTATTAACAGGAGTTTATAGTAAAGCATGACACTGTACTGAAATGGATTAAGCATAGATAGAGAATTATAAAGGAAATATGGCACAAAATACAGAGGATTATTTGTGTGCACCATCTAAAACATGGTTGGAACGCTACGAAGAGTTGGCCAACATTTCGTATCCACGAGTGGTAGTGGAGGATGTGGTGGAGCCCTTTAGTCAAGGTCAGATGGTGACCTCGACCCCTTACAAAGGTCAGGAGGCCACAAGGAGGTCCAACAACGGCAATCCTCAAATGGATGAGGACAACAATGTGAGATTTATATTGACCATCATCATGACCTTGACAGAAACATGTCAAGGTCACCAGGAAATCAAAGTTATGGCTTCGATGAAAGTCTATTGGAGTCTAGTCAGCAATCTCCCTACGCAAGAAAGGAAACAAGAAAGGAAACAATTGATGATATTGTGAGAAAATATTCTTCACCTCGTGAACTTCCAAGAGTGGATGATAGACCAGAATCAGATGTGGAAATGGAAGAGGAAGTACAAAATAACAGAGGCAATGTTCCACCCCCTTCGCTAGGGGCCCAGATGACCTATAGCCCTTACAGAGGCCCCATTCAGGATGAGATACATACACAACCTTACTATGGGCCTATCGTTAGTACAATTAGAACAGATTTCAATGAACCTTCACCGGATGGTTCAAGGGTCACAGGTCAAACAACGCCAAGTGCTGCTAGTATTATTAATAAAGTGTATAACAAAGTCAGTGATGAAAGAGTGGATGAACTAAGTAGCAAATACAGGGCCAGAATGTCCAAGACTGTGAGCAAACCTATTAAGAATCATTATCGAAGCAAGTCTGACAATTTTCGTGATGACCTTGGCACAGATTTGGGGTCAAAAACTCAGACTCAAGTACGTAATGACTCGATAATGAGAAAATATGAAAATGCTGTTTTGCAGATTGACAAGCTGGAAGCGAACATCAAATGTCTGCGAATGGAAGTTAACAGCCTGTCTGCGTCTAAGAAGCAAGCTGAAATGAGGGTAAGCAATTATTTATTTATTTGAGGCCCCTCTAGGAAAAAGTTTGCTTGATGAATGTGCGTAAAATTTCATCCAAGATAAGCCTGTGCAGTCCGCACATGCTTTTAAGGGACGACACTTTTCTGATCTCTTCTCAGCAAAAATCCAGTGGGGCTGGATAGTGTCGTCCCCAATAAGCCTGTGTGGAGTTCACAGGCTAATCAGGGAGGGCACTTTACACGCATTAAGCTCAGTTTTCTCAGAATGAGATCTGATTTGTTCATAAGACCATGTGTTCATTAACGTTTTTCAGGCTTAAGTTTAACACGAGTCTGAAATCTAAGGACTAGGCTTGCATTGGCAACTTAAATTGAGATCAATTATATTTAACACATACTTACAAAGATCTGTTCTGTTATGAGTTTTTTTTTATGTGATCCTTCATCAGTTATTTATGTTTTTTTAATGTTGTCAGAAAAAACCATACTTTGCCATCATCATTATTTGCTAAGTTAATTTTTTTTGTTAACAAATAAGCCCCACAGAAAATATTTCATGTTTGAAGTTTTAACCAGTTTATGACTGTGTACCTTCTATTTAAAAAATGAGTTCATTGACTCGACAATATTTTGTATGGGGTCAGAGATGAAATATAATTTCCTTATGGAAATAATTGTATTGAAAACCTTTCATCAAAATGTAAATGCAGAATAATTTAATTAGTATCCATTTAAACTTTGACGGTATTCATTTAATATTCAGATTAAATCCAGAATTAGAATTTGTGTTTACAAAACTGAACTTTCAGGTGCACTTAATGAATATTTATTATATTATATTCATGGTAAAATACTTTTGCTCATGTCTTGTTAAAGCTCATCAAGCAAAAGTAGAGGAAGAATATACAAATTCTCCCTATTCAAATTATCAGTGCTGCATAATTTGGCAAATAAATTGAATGAAAGTATTATCTGATATGGCCTTGTCACCCAAAGCGTTGCAGTGCCTTGTAATTATTCTCTTAATTTCAGTTAGAAATTCTATCCAATTAAATGATGTGACATACCATCTAATTAAAATTTGGGTGTAATCTATCATGTTGAAAGGTATTGAAATGGAAGCTCTGCTCGATATTTGGTTACAATCAATTGAATTTATGACTGCGGGATATTAATCAAACTGACTTCACTTTTCATTAAATTTCAATATTGATTTCATGAACTCGCCTTTTTATTGCATCTTATTATGTAGCAAGTTAAATCCTTTTTGGAGGATTCTTTGATTTGATTAAGTGTTTCTACCCAGTGATAAGTAAGTTAGCTATAAATATTGGTATATCATTAACAAGTTGAGTAATTACATAAAATTCTCGTTAATTTCTGGTATGAAAAACTGCATGTATTGTTTTGTATTATGCTTAGACAACCAGATTAAAATAGCTCACCCTTCTCATGAGCCGTGCTCTGTTTAAAGGGGGTTTAATGAATGTGCTTAAAGTGTTGTCCCAGATTAGCCTGTCGACTACACTTTCTGATTCATCTGGATTTTTGCTTAGAAGAGACTTTCTGTAAACAAAAAATACTATTAAAGCAGAAAGTGTCATCCCTGATTAGCCTGTGCAGATTGCACAGGCTAATCTGGGACATCACCTTACGCACATGCATTAAACCCCCTTTTCTCAAAGCATGGTACAGATTAATGTTAAGCTCCAGCTGTGTTAACTAATAATAGGATTTGCTATAATCAATTTGGTTCAACTATTGTTGACACTGTCGAATTGACATCCGTCCCGGTGCCAGCGTAGTGCCAGTCCCCGAGTGTCACCTTCTGGTATTCGTTGTAAATATTTTACCGTAATGGTGTTAGAATTCTGATCCGTTCAATACCGTTTTCACAAAACTGCTGTTGTGATGAAAAGATAACAGTCATAATAGATGACAAAATGTTTAATATTTCATGACCAGCGTCTCCCATAGAAGTCATGCTCATGGAATTGACAAGATGCATTGAATTTTATGAATAAATATTTTCCCCTTTGAATGCTTGTTTTACTGATACACTTAACATTGTGCGAAAATGAGTTATTTGCATTAAAAAAGAAAAACTTTCAAAATGATCTTACACTAGATTCATCATCTTTTGTTGTTGCACAACAGTGTTAGGGAAAGCTCCCCATTTATTTATTTAAAATGTCATATGTATATCATTGGAAAAAACTAACCTTAACAGCATTTCTTACATTAAAAATTGTAAGTGGACTAGCAAAATTGTTTCACAAAAATTCCTGCATATTATGACATACTGGTGGCCCATGCAGATCACATACCAATGATATTTCCATTACAAATGTATCTATATAAATGATTGTCAGCCTGTGTTTGATTAGTTATATAACAAATATTGTATGTTTTATCCATGTTTTGTATGGTTTCAGATTGCAGAGTTGCAGAGTGACTCTGACAGTTTGAAGTCTGACCTGGGGGAGGCCAGGGCTCAGTACAAGGACTGCGCCCAGGAGGTGGGTGGAGTGAGTTGCCTGTCAGGGTCCAAAACATACATGTAAACTGTAGGTTGCACATCTTGGGTCTTTCCATTTGCTTTTTCAGAGAATATGTGGGTTTTCTTATAAAATCTACCGACCACACACACAATTTAGAGGCAACTGGCCTTGTGCAGCCCTTAATTGCCATGACTAGATGATATAGATTGAACACAAACATGGGTTTTTCTGCTATGTAAAAAAGTCTTTAAAACAGACCCGATCCTAAAGCAAACGGACCGGATCCCCATCCCCCCCTTCCCCCCCCCCCCCCCCCCAAAAAAAAAAAAAATCTTTTTTTTTTTTTAAACAAAGAAGTCTCTTATGACTTATGATTATTAGATTCTATATCTCAAATTTATTTTTTTAAAGATCCTACACAATTTTTAACTTTAATTAAGTCCTTTTTGTCTATAAATATTTCCCAAAATTGCCACTTTTATCGATTAAATAATCCCAATTTGACCAGACTCCTTTTCCCTAAATGGCTAGAAAGCCCCCTGACAAAAGCATCCAATTTTGTTTTAAGTGTTAAATCCTTAACATCTTTTAAGTTTTCATGTATGACTTACAAGTATGTTTGATTTTGGCTCACCTTGGCACGTTGAGTATTTGTTGGTGTATCTGTTCTTAAATTGTTGAATGCGAATTCATTAATTTAGCCTTGGTGGGTGACCTAGGGTTATTTTGGACCTGATGTATAGTAAAATTATTGATACATTTCTTTTGCAATTTAGTTTTACAAATTAGCAAGTTTAGTTAAAATTAGTTATCATAATTTTGATTATAATTTGTTTTTACTGTAAATACCGTAATTACTCTATGTTTTCGGACACTCTTAAGTTTTCGGACACCCCTTTTTTAGCAAAAATAATTATTTTTCGTGATTCTTAATTTTTGGACACACGACTTTTCGTCCATAATTAATGTCTCTAAGTTTTCGGGCAGTATATTTTACAGCGCTATTTTACCAAATTTCGGTCCTGTTTTCGATATCTAATGACACTTCTATCATGGGGTTTTACAACCAGATTAACATCATAAGACATGGTAGGTGCATGCCTGAGGGCAACGGACCATTACATTTGCGTTATTGGGTAAATAACCTTGTAAACTGGTATTAAACAATGGTTTCGCCCGATAGCATAAGCGTTATGACAATTACCAGGGGTAGTGCCAATTAACAGTTCGATTATCTGCCGCAATGGTACTACCTCTTCTCAGTAAAATAACTGTGACAAATACTAAACGCTTCAAAGTCTGATGCACCCTATTGCAAGTTTTACGAACAATGGAAGGTGTTAGACAACAACTATTGGAAATGAACAAACAAAGAATTCATAGTTTGCTTTTTTTATTGCGTTAATTACAGGTACATACTAGCGAGTATCGGTACATCACATGCTCATCTTTGAACTCGTTGGTCAAAGTACAACCTTGTAGTAACTTTCTGTCAAATAATTTAAGCATTTAAAATTATTTAAAATGCAGTGCAAACATATATAACTGTAATTTATACTATACGGCATGGTATTTTACAAGCGCATGCTATTACCGGTAGTCGTTAAAACAATGGACGCTATTTTCTGACACTTAAATTTTCGTCTATGAGTTTTCGGACACCTGTATTTTGTGAATATTTTTCGTATCTAAGTTTTCATAGAAAACATAGAGCAATTACGGTAGTATAGACATTAGGGTAGGCGTTACTATGACTTTGTTTTAATTGTTATTTTTTATACCAAAGTAGTGTTTACGAAAAGAAAATTCCCTTGCTCTGTTTGTTTGCTTTTCTAAGTAATTAAGAATTATGCAAAGTATATTTTATGATCTGTGTAACCACAGAGTTAGCTCAATCTACAGTTACTGATGTAAGTAACTGCCTGCTCAAAAGTACATTTTCTTATACGCTTAACTGAAGAAGCACTCTCAAAAGTACATTATCTTATCCATATAACTGCAGAAGCACTCTCAAAAGTACATTCTCTTATCCATATAACTGCAGAAGCAGTCTCGAAATACATTTTTTGATTTTCTGATTAGTACTTTTGCATCCCCATGCTCAATGTACATGTTTTCGACTCTGTGTCACTGAGCAGCTTGCGCACCACGAGGAGAAGCTGATGTTGATGGAACAAAGCCTCCAGACGACCCAGGAGCAGCTGAGTCAGCGGGTCACAGAGGTCGTGAG
This sequence comes from Dreissena polymorpha, assembly GCF_020536995.1. Classification (NCBI taxonomy): domain Eukaryota; kingdom Metazoa; phylum Mollusca; class Bivalvia; order Myida; family Dreissenidae; genus Dreissena; species Dreissena polymorpha. The sequence goes on from NC_068363.1 coordinate 38,427,345, forward strand.
GCACGAGCAGGTCAACAGGAAGCTCGAGATGGAACTGAAAACATTGAGAGGTATGTATTCTTCAGATATAATTATTTGTGTCCTTAAAATAAGTATTTTGAAGGGAAGAAAACTAAATTGCCAATCCTTGCACGCTCAATTCTGTTTGTATGTCTCACATGATAGACTTTATCTGTTTATAAGACTTGCCTGATGTTCTTTAAATATCACTGCCTCTCATAATATAATAATATGTGGACAGATTCTTGTATAAAATAATGTAGAGTAATAATTCTCATACTTTTTTTAAGTGTACAATTCTGATTTACAAGTAGCTAGGCTGGCATAAACATTGTGATAGCTGACCCTTATTATATCCCTGTAAAATATAGTGAAAATGATCTAAAAAACAAACAAACAAGCAAGTATATACTTATATCATACTGCATCAAACTAGTCGGTAAACTGGCAACTATTATATGCCTGTTAAACATACTGACAAATGTATAAAAAGCAACAAAAAACAAGCAGGTATATACCTGTTTCAGACTTCAACTAGAACTCACTTGATAAGTGTGAGTAGGTAAACTGACCGCTATGATAAGACTGTAATAAATAGTAAAAAAAATGTTCAAAAAACAAACACACTTATATATACCGGTACCTATTTCAGACCGCAACTCAAACTCTGAGGAGGAGATAGAGGAACAGAAGTGTGTGATAGACAAGCTGCGTAAGGACATGATGCACGTCAAGGAGGACCACCATGCGGCGGTGCAGGAGGGGCTGGCGTACAAACAGCAGGCCCACAAGTGTCAGGTGGAGCTGGAGGGTGCAACGGAGCAGGAGAAGATGCTCACTGAACAGGTGCGTTGTGGGGGGTTAGAAAATGTTGAAAATGGGTTGTTGGGGTGTGAAAACTGGTTGTGGGCTTGTGAAAACCTGTTGTGGGCTTGTAAAAACCAGTTGTGGGCTTGTGAAAAACGTTGAGGCCTTGTGAAAACCAGTTGTGGGCTTGTGAAAAATGGCTGTGGGTTTGTGAAAAATGGTTTTGGGCATGTGAAAACTGGTTATGGGCTTGTGAAAACCAGAAGTTGGGAGGAATCTTAGATTTGAAGCACAGTTTAACAATTGAAAAAAGGAGCTTAATGCATGTGTGTGTAGTGTTGTCCAGATTAGCCTGTGCAGTGTGCACAAGCTATAATCAGGACCAACCCTTTCCACTGTGCAGTGTGCACAAGCTATAATCAGGACCAACCCTTTCCACTATGCAGTGTGCACAAGCTATAATCAGGACCAACCCTTTCCACTGCAGTGTGCACAAGCTATAATTAGGACCAACCCTTTCCACTGTGCAGTGTGCACAAGCTATAATCAGGACCAACCCTTTCCACTGCAGTGTGCACAAGCTATTATTAGGACCAACCCTTTCCACTGTGCAGTGTGCACAAGCTATAATCAGGACCAACCCTTTCCACTGCAGTGTGCACAAGCTATAATCAGGACCAACCCTTTCCACTTTGTGCAGTGTGCACAAGCTATAATCAGGACCAACCCTTTCCACTGCAGTGTGCACAAGCTATAATTAGGACCAACCCTTTCCACTGTGCAGTGTGCACAAGCTATAATCAGGACCAACCCTTTCCACTGCAGTGTGCACAAGCTATAATCAGGACCAACCCTTTCCACTTTGTGCAGTGTGCACAAGCTATAATCATGACCAACCCTTTCCACTTTGTGCAGTGTGCTATAATCAGGACCAACCCTTTTCACTTTTGTGATACTTTTTTGTTAAATGGAAGTGTCATTTCAGTGAAAAATCCAAATTAGGGGGAAAGTGTCATCCCTGTGTGTGGACTGCACAAGCGAATCTGGGATGACACTTTACACACATGTTTTTAGCATCGTTTCCCTGAGACAAGCTCAAATGTACTCACTGATAAACAACTAGAGTTAAAAAGTGTAATACAATTCAACATTTCTATTATATTTGATTTTCCAAACACCTCAATGATTTTTGCTTTATTGCTGCATTATATTACATGGTTTTTAATTGTTCAACCCTTTTTTGGTTAATTTGTAAACTGTTTTTGTTTCATGTTAAAATAAACAGCATCTCATAGTAAGTTATCTAAAGATTGTCACACATGATGAAACTTAAAACGTTTACTACTGCTTTGTTATTTAGTAAATTTGTTACATAAACAGCATTTTATAACATGTAATCTTAAGATTATGAAGAAACTTGAAACTTGGCACTGCTGCTTGCAGGTTGAGCAACAAGACTCGATCCTGACCCAGCTGCAGACTGAGCTGCGTGGGGAAAGGGACCGGCACCAGGAGACAGCGCAGATGCTTCAGGCAGCCCGTAGGGCCAACTCTGACCTCGAAGATACCATGGAGATCAACAACAAGGACATTAAGGAGCTCTCCAACAAGGTGGGTTTGGGGTGATTTGTTGTCAGCAAGGCTATTGGTTCTCTGTTTGGTTGTCTGTTTTCTTTTGTTTTGTGCATGTATAAGGGTTGTTTAGCCACAAAACATTTTAAGTTTTATTTTTAAAATTATAAAACAGGTTTTAAGTGTGACACAACACAAGTATTTTTGTTTTTTTACTGAATTATACAGATTTGTGTACAACACAGAAGGCCCTCATTTGATAAAGACAAACTTTTTTTTCTCATGTTTATATTCACAGTTGTCCTCTAAGTTTTCTCGTTTCTATGTTTGTATTCATAATTTTACTCTCTGTTCTCTTATCTAGCTCCTGGAGCGAGAGGAACTGGTAAAGAAGCTGCGAGACGACCTGGAGGACCAAAGCAAGCGTATCCAGGCACTGAAGGAGGACCTGGCAGAGAGGGACGGGCAGCTCCATGTTGCCAGGATGAACCTGCAGCAGCAGCAGAAACAGAACCAGCTGCACCAGCAGGAGGTAGGGCCATAGTTAAGTGTGGGAGTAGGGCTGCAGTGATGGGGGCCAAAGTTTATTGGGAGTGAACAGTGCTGGGGGCTGAAGTTTATTTGGAGTGAAAAGTGTTGGGGGCAACTTTTTATGGGAGTGGAAAGTGCTGAGGGCCGAAGTAAATTGGGAGTGGAAAGTGCTGGGGGCTGAAGTTAATTGGGAGTGGAAAGTGCTTGGGACCACAGTTTATTGGGAGTGGAAAGTGCTGGGGGCCGTTGTTTATTGGGAGTGGAAAGTGCTGGGATCTGAAGTTTATTGGGAGTGGAAATGGCTATGGGCTGAAGTTTATTGGGAGTGGAAAGTGCTGAGGGCTGAAGTTTATTGGGAGTGGAAAGTGCTGAGGGCTGAAGTTTATTGGCAGTGGAAAGTGCTGGGGGCTGAAGTTTATTGGGAGTCAAAGTGCTGAGGGCCGTAGTTTATTGGGACTGGAAAGTGCTTTGTGCCAAAGTTTATTGGAAGTGAAAAGTGCTGGGGGCTGCAGATAACTGAGAGTGGAAAAATCTTGTATTGATACATGCCATTGTACAACTGGTTTTATTAAACCAGCTTACTATGAATTTCTTATGTATTAGTGTATTATTTTTATTCTATATTTATTGAAAGAGGTTTTTGAGAACAGTGCATTTATTGCTGGTTTTTCGTGGATATTTAAATTCTTTGCATTGGCCAAAGAATTATAAAAAATTGTGCAAGTGAGCCGATAAAAAAGTAAGTAGTATCATAAGGAGAATTAAAGTCTCACCTATTTATATTTAAAAGAAAGTGGTTTTCAGTCTAGTTTTGGAAAAAAATAATTTGTGTATTATTTGTTCACCTGCAAACTATGCGCTGAACTTATTTACGCTGTGAACCAGTACAGGAGAATTTGGGAAACAAAATTTGCCTTTTTTTTATCTGCGTCAATTTTCATGATTTAAATATTATGCGTCCCCCAAGACACGATTTGAGACAATTTTTTGTTTGTGTGTGATTTAAGTGTGTGAAATATGCAAAATTAGGGGGTAAACATATTCCTAGATTCTTCTATATTCCATGGTTACCACTCGGTCCCTCTGTTTCCTCCCCCAGATCAAGCGCTACGAGGAGACCCTACAGCAGCTGCAGGCCGATCTAGAGCGGAGCCAGGAGAACTACCGCAAGGCACACGCGCAGCTCATGCAGAATGAGGAGAGACTACACGACCTTAAGGTGAGCAGAATAATCACCATGAAAACATATGGAGGGGGGTGGAGGTAAAGGTCAGGAAAAGCCCCATAACTGCTCCTTTTTGGTTCTCAAACCACACCTCTGTATTGTGGTTCACTCAGAGGGGGATTGATGATCAGCAAAGGAAGTGTAATATCAGATGAAATGTTCGCATGTACACTAATATGCACAAATAAAATGTTCAACGTTTATATACTGTAATATGTTAAATTAAAATGTTGAAAATGCTGAAAAATAACTATTTTTATTTCACAGAACTTCCACCACCTCTTTGTACAAGCTATGACCCTAAATCTGTTTTATGCAATGCTATCATTTCAAGTTAAATGGTGAGTGTGTGGGTCTAGTGGTAAGCACTCTGGATTTAAAATCCAGAGGTTTGGTTGGTGTGTTGGTCTTGTTATAAGCACTCTGGAGTTAAAATCCAGAGGTTTGTGGACCGTTTCCTGTCAATATATCTCTTCCCATCTGTACACAGGTCCAGCTGACCACGGTGCAGGGCAACCACAAGGAGTCCATGGAGCAGCTGGGAGACAAAAGTCAGCAGGTGGCCATGCTCCGCAACGAGATCTCACGGGTACAGCAGCAGAACGAGGCCATGGCTGACGATGTGAGTCATTCTTTTAACAAAAGCATTCCAAATTCAGTGAAACGTGTGAGGCAAATCTAAAAAATATTGGCAAGGTTTGACAAACTTATGTCTGAAACGAACATGGAAAACTGTATGTTAGCCCTTTACCACATAGATACGTATTTTTACTCATTTGTAGTCCTTCAGAAATTTAAATTAAATTAAAGGCCTTTCTTACTAGATTCAAGTTTTCAAAACTTCATTTCCAATCCTTAGATACTGATGAGCAGCAAACCTAATAGAACCTGAATAGACTGGGAGTTATTTGCAGGCTGTTCTGGTTTTATGCTGTGTGTACATAGCAATTTTCACTTTGCTTCTTATAGGTGAAAAGGTTAAAAAGATAATCTAATTGATTGACCATGTTTCTGCCAAAAATTCAACTCAAACAAAAATATGTATGACATGCCTTCAGATTTTTTAAAGAGCCAGAGCCAGTCCTCATTTTTATGCTATTAAGTTCTTTGCTGCTTATAATGAGTTATTTGAATACTTTTTTCTGTGATGACATCTCCATGAAAAGATATAAAAGCCTCTTATAAATACAGATTTACTATCTGCATCATTTCACATTTGCTTTTTTACCAATATCATTTTTTGCTTGTGTATCAACTTAATTGGCCAGACAGTACTGTTTTGACATGCAAATGGTAAAACAGTAAAATTTTGTTTAAATATGACAAAAATTTGTGAAAGATTCTTTGGATACCTCTGATATGTACTCTCATTTATCCATCACAAATTTCATTGCATATTCTATCACATATCTACCCTTAGCCTACCTATCATTATACTCGCAAATTATCACAATTTCCATGCCATATCTCCAGCTGTCCCAGTACGAGCAGAAGACGAAGCAGCTGAAGAACGAGCTGAAGAAGCTACAGGACCACACGCGAGCCTCCGAAACGGAGCTCCAGTCCTTCGAGATGAAGTATGCAGACCTGCAGCAGGATGCCATCCAATCCCAGGACAGGAACCGCCAGAGTCTGCAGGAGCTCTCCGCCAAAGAGGAGGAGCTGGTCGTCGTCAAGGTGGAGTTGTCTGCCCTCCACGAGAAATACAAGCTGAGATGTAACGAGGTGGGTAGCGGTGATTTTTTCAGTCGTTTGATTTAGCCTTAGGTTTATGAAATGTTCTCGAGTCTATTTCCTGGCTCGAACCAGTATTTGGTATCTGTGTTTGGGAATGGGTGAAAAGACACTCTCTTAGCAGGGACTCCTTTGACATCCCGGTTGCTAGGTAAACACCATATGCACTACGCCATGGCCACCTGTTTGATTAAACAGTAAGTTAGCTGATAGCTTATTGTTACACCATTTAGAAAATACTGGTCTCAGAATTGACACCAATGAGGCCTTTGAGTGTTTAAGAAAAGTGCTGTAAAGCGTCGCAGTAAAAGCAAGCTCATATAGCTAGACTGTGTAAGAGCTTCTTATAAGCCCCCCCTTCTAAATTGCTACAATGTCTTAAGTGATTTTGGTATTATTCAACTTAACACCTAATTTGTAGAAATAGTTTTAAGCTATAAAGATTTTGTAGTCAAAAAGATATACCAGACACATTACCAAAATATTTTTTTTCTGGCCTTGAAGGAGGGCATATAGTGATCGCTTTGTCTGTCTGTCTGTCCGTCCGTCTGTCTGTCCGTCACACTTTGCGTTTAGGTTTCGAAAAATGCTCATAACTTCTGTCGTGTCGCTTCAGATGTAACCTTCATGTTTAGGTATGCATGTGTATATGGACAAGGCACACCATACGCACACACATTTTGACCTCTTTGACCTTGAACTTAGGATCCGTGATTAGGTTTTAAAATCTGCGTTTAGGTTTCGAAAAATGCTCATAACTTCTATCAAAGCATTTTTTTGTGTGCATATGCCATCCTATGGAGACAGCTTTTGTTTATGCTTAGAATAGATCATTTAATGGAGCAGTATATGAAAAAACGTGTACAATTTATAAGGTATGTAATTTGTGCATTCTTTGATTGGATAAGAAATGCAATCATACATTATTAGCGTCATTATTGGTTACAGTCTGAGAAGATTCTGAATGAGCTGGATCTGATGCGTCAGAACTACCACAGCGCCAACGAGGAGATAAAGGGCCTGCGTATGGCCCTGGAGGAGTCGCGTACCAACGGGGACCGGCTACACAAGGAGAGCGAGCTGGTGGTGCAGAACGTCAACACATGGGTGCAGGAACAGAAGTAGGGCACTTGTTTTTATAGTGTTTTTTGGAAAATAATTAACACTCTAGATCTTAACTTTGGAGAGCTCGTACTTACACAAATCTTAACAATAATTAACTATTTAGTAATATTTTTTATGGCCATGGTTGGTTTGCAATTAGCAGTTGCTCTGTCCTGTCCATACATCCGTCTGTCAATCCCTCCAGACTCCATTTCTGGAGTTATTTAACTGATTTTTAATGTGTAAATAACCTGATTGACTTACAGATCTAGTACGAGTTTGTTTCCAATCCATTGATTTTTTATAATGTAACATGCCTTAGAAATTTTCTTCAAAATAAATTTTTCCTTATTTTTATACCCTTTATTTTGGAAGAAAAGGTGGCATATAGTGATCGGACTGGCCGTCTGTCTGTCTGTCTGTCTGACTGTCCGTCTGTCTGTCTTTCTGTCACACTTTGCGTTTAGGTTTCGAAAAATGCTCATAACGTCTATGTCCCTTGAGATATAACCTTCATATTTGGTATGCGTGTGTATATGGACAAGGCCTTTCCAAACGCACAATTTTTTTTACCCCTGTGACCTTGACCTTGAACTTAGGGTCCGCGTTTAGGTTTCGAAATCTGCGTTTAGGTTTTGAAAAATGCTCATAACTTCTACATGTGTATGTCCCTTGAGATATAACCTTCATATTTGGTATGCATGTGTATACGGACAAGGCCTTTCCATTCGCACATAAATTTTGACCCCTGTGACCTTGACCTTGAACTCAGGGTCCGCGTTTAGGTTTCGAAAAAAGCTCATAACTTCTATCAAGCATTTATAGGGGGCATGAGTCATCCTATGGTGACAGCTCTTGTTTCCCCAAGAAATGCTTTTAGATACCGACCTATTTGGTGTGTGAGTTTAACTATTAAATGCTTTACAAATCAAGCGTTTAGTTACGTTTCCAGTCCATTGATTTTTGATAAATTTACTTGCCTTGGACCATTTTCTCTAAAATAGCTGCTGTGCAGCTTCGAAGTGCAGCATTGTGTTTCGCAAAGCCGGCTCTGTTTATTTGTGTGCTGATCAAGTTCTTTTTATTCACCTGATAATGAACTATTAGCAGTAGGATGCATCTTTTATTATTTAACCCTTTCCCACTCAGAGCCAAAGTGGCAATGGCTATGTGCAAACAGCGTAAAACCAGAACAGCCTGCGAGTAACTCGCAGTCTGTTCAGGTTTTATGCTGTTTGCTGCTGCTCATTGGTATCAAAGGTTTGGAGATGAAGCCTTAAAAACGTGAATCTAGTAAGAGAGGTCTTAAATTAAATATAACTTTCTTAGGGACTACAAATGTGTGAAAATACGTATCTAAGTGGGAAAGGGTAAATATATTTCAGTTTCAGTATTAATAAACTTTCATTGGTTGGTTTTGTGCACAATTGTGTTGTCTTTGATGGTAGTTAATGCTTAGAAGAGATCTCTTTTAAAATACAAATGTCAAATGATTTCAGCGGTAACGTGTTATTCCTTTAGTCAAAGTTGATGTCTACTTGTTACACTGTTATTTCAGACATGCTAATGAGAAACTTGGCAACAAGATTCGAGAACAGAGCAAGGCCATCATGCAGCTAACTGCTGAGAAAGAGTAAGTAGAAGTTGTTGCTTGTTTTAGTTTAAGCCTATTTGATTAAGCTTCACTGCATCAAGAGCCTATGGCTTAAGGGGGTTACCCGTGATGAACTATTACTTATGAAGTAACATTGACCTATTCTACCTAATGAAAAGGGAGATAATAAATTGATATATACTACACTTACAATATTTTGAAAATGCTGCCTGACTTAGCATCAAACTTGGGACCTCTTGTTGACGAGGCTGACATCTTTTCCATCGCTCTATTACGACTTACTTGCACTGGCCTAGCATCAAGCACATGTTAACATTCACTAAGTCAAGTGGCCCAAGTGGCCACGGTAATTGCGTAGTTGTGCAGGAATTTTGTACATTGAACCAAGCTTTCAGTGATTTATTGACAAAATGTAGCGGACGTCAAGTATGCAATATCTCAGCTTTAATGATCATCTCTAGACTATTTTACACAGATTCAAGATCCGTTAGCCAACAGTTGTTGTTGACTTTGTAAAACAATGACCTTAGCGTATTTGTTATGTGGGCAGCAGCTATCGACTTGAACCAGCTTGCAGTTCAATACATTTTGCCTTGTGATTTCAGACAAATGTTGGATCAGATCAACAAGTACCAGAAGCAGAACAACAAGCTGAAGATCGAGCTTGACGAGCGGCGTAACGAGGCGGAGAGGTTCAAGGCGCTCCAGAACCACAGCAGCCACCAACAGGTGCTCCTCAACCAGCTGAGGTCACGACTCGAGGAACACGAGTATGTATAACCCTTTACCACTATCATAGGTATTTTGACGCATTTGTAGTCCCTTAGAAAGTAACATTCAATAAAATACCTTTCTTACCAAATTCAAGTTTTAAAGGCTTTATTTCCAACCATTAGCTACTGATGAGCAGCAAACAGCATAAAACCTGAACAGACTGCGAGTTTCTCCTGGTTTTATGCTGGTTGCAAAAGCCATTTTCAGTTTGCTTCTTATGGGGGAAAGTGTTAATTGGCATTTATAATTGGTATTTTCCGAGGCATTGGCATTTTCCAATGTGTGTGTTTGATTCATTTCCCAAATGACTTGTATTTTCATCTGTATTTTGTGGGTGTGATTTTCTTGGGTCTTAGCATTTCCATTCAGCTCCTTTGATTCTAATATGCAAATTAGGTGCTTTGTGATTTATAGTGTTATGTGTATGCAGTGTACATTTTACTTGTGATTCCAACTGTTATTATGCTCCCTGAAAATATTTTCGGTGGAGCATATAGTTGTCAGTTTGTAGTTCTGTTATTCCTTACTTCCTTCCGTCACACTTTTGCTACCGTTTCTCATAGCGCCTTCAATACTTTACCAATCGCTTTCATATTTGGCATGTAGGTACCTTGCATGGACCTCTACCTTTTGATGAGGTTTGAGGTCACTGGGGTCAAGGTCACTGAGGCTAATAATAGACTTCCTTCTGTCACACTTGCTACTGTTTCTCATAGCGCCTTCAATACTTAACAAATCGCTTTCATATTTGGCATGTAGGTACCTTGCATGAACTTCTACCTTTTGATGAGGTTTGAGGTCACTGAGGTCAAAGTCAAGGTCACCGAGGCTAATAATAGACTTCCTTCTGTCACACATTTGCTACCATTTCTCATAGCGCCTTCAATACTTAACAAATCGCTTTCATATTTAGCATGTAGGTACCTTGCATGGACCTCTACCTTTTGATGAGGTTTGAGGTCACTGAGTTCAAAGTCAAGGTCACCGAGGCTAAAAATAGACTTCCTTCTGTCACACTTTTGCTACCATTTCTCATAGCGCCTTCAATACTTTACCAATCGCTTTCATATTTGGCATGTAGGTACCTTGCATGGACCTCTACCTTTTGATGAGGTTTGAGGTCACTGGGGTCAAGGTCACTGAGGCTAATAATAGACTTCCTTCTGTCACACTTGCTACCGTTTCTCATAGCGCCTTCAATACTTAACAAATCGCTTTCATATTTGGCATGTAGGTATCTTGCATGAAGTTCTACCTTTTGATGAGGTTTGAGGTCACTGAGGTCAAAGTCAAGGTCACCGAGGCTAATAATAGACTTCCTTCTGTCACACATTTGCTACCATTTCTCATAGCCCCTTCAATACTTAACAAATCGCTTTCATATTTAGCATGTAGGTACCTTGCATGGACCTCTACCTTTTGATGAGGTTTGAGGTCACTGAGTTCAAAGTCAAGGTCACCGAGGCTAAAAATAGACTTCCTTCTGTCACACTTTTGCTACCATTTCTCATAGCGCCTTCAATACTTAACCAACTGATTTCATATTTAGCATGTAGGTTCCTTGCATGGACCTCTACCTTTTGATGAGGTTTGAGGTCACTGGGGTCAAGGTCACCGTGGCTAATAATAGACTTCCTTCTGTCACACTTTTGCTACTGTTTCTCATAGCGCCTTCAATACTTTACCAATCGCTTTCATATTTGGCATGTAGGTACCTTGCATGGACCTCTACCTTTTGATGAGGTTTGAGGTCACTGGGGTCAAGGTCACCGTGGCTAATAAAAGACTTCCTTCTGTTACACTTTTGCTACCGTTTCTCATAGCGCCTTCAATACTTTACCAATCGCTTTCATATTTGGCATGTAGGTACCTTGCATGGAGCTCTACCTTTTGATGAGGTTTGAGGTCACTGGGTCAAGGTCACCAAGGCTAATAATAGATTTTTTAGGTGTTTATTAACACATACATTTACAAAGCGCATCATCGGGGATCATCCATCAGTTTCACTGATATTGTGACCATAAAGATTTTAGCCTTTAAAAATGCCTATCATTGTGAGGGATGTTTCTTTTCTAGAACTGATAGTAAAACATCAAAGATAGTATAACTTCAAAGATCACTTATAATTAAAACAGATAAAAATTGCAGCAATCAAGTTGATTATTCAAAAACTTATTTCAAAATTGTTATCGTTTATCAGTCAATAAAAATGATTTGGCTTTGTCTTGCATAATTGAACATTGTGGATGTCTGTCTATAGAAAACTTAGTGATCATTTGGTTTTCCGTTATTAAACAATCATTCAGCTATTAAAAAAACGCAACAAATGCACAATTCTGAAAGCATGATAAAAGATGTAATACCCATTTTTCTGTGTGTAGAATGGAGCAGGACCAAGAGATGTCCAGCAAGATGGCCACTATAGAGGACCTGCACAACCGCCTCAAACTGAACATTGACAACATACAGCAGCTCAACTCACAGGTAACCTTAATGGGGAAGTCCTTTAGACAATCAAATTAAATTCAAGTGCTTTCTTAATATATTCATGTTTGAAAGGCTTCATTTCCAACTCTAAGATACTGATGAGTAGCTAACAGGGTAAAACCTGAACACACTGTTCTGGTTTTTATGCTGGTTGCAAAAGCCATTTTCACTAAAGGGTTAAAACATTATACAAGTTCAGCTACAAGTTTTTCAAGTTATGACCCAACACAACTTTCTAGTTATCATGTAGAGCTTGTAGACAGCTTGTAATATGTCACAGTGATATCTTTTTTTCACTTTTCATAATAAGTATGTTAAACACACAAGTTGTTCTGTGAGTTCTTGCAAGTTGTAACCTGTCATAACACGCATATTATCGTGTAAATGTTGTGCTATTGTCATAACATGTCATTGCCATTGATTGTTTTTATTTTTTATGCGCCTTTTTGAAGAACAGGGGGCATATAGTGATAGGACTGTCTGTCCGTCTGTCTGTCTGTCTGTCCGTCTTTCCGTCACACTTAGCGTTTAGGTTTCGAAAAATGCTCATAACTTGTATGTCCCTTGAGATATAACCTTTATATTTGGTATGCATGTGTATATGGACAAGGCCTTTCCATACGCACACACATTTTTACCCCTGTGACCTTGACCTTGAACTAAGGGTCCGCGTTTAGGTTTGGAAATCTGCGTTTAGGTTTCGAAAAATGCTCATAACTTCTATGTCCCTTTAGAGATAAAACCTTATATATTTGGTATGCATGTGTATATGGACAAGGCCTTTCCATAAGTACACAAATTTTTACCCCTGTGACCTTGACTTTGAACTTAGGGTCCGCGTTTAGGTTTCCAAATCAACGTTTAGGTTTCGAAAAATGCTCATAACTTCTATGTCCCTTGAGATATAACCTTCATATTTGGTATGCATGTGTATATGGACAAGGCCTTTCCATACACATAAACATTTTTACCCCTGTGACCTTGACCTTGAACTTAGGGTCCGCGTTTAGGTTTCGAAATCAGCGTTTAGGTTTCAGAAAATGCTCATGACTTCTATGTCCCTTGAGATATGACCTTAATATTTGGTATGCATGTGTATATGGACAAGGCCTTTCCATAGGCACAACAATTTTGACCCCTGTGACCTTGACCTTGAAGTTAGGGTCCGCGTTTATGTTTCGAAATCTGCGTTTAGGTTTTGAAAAATGCTCATAACTTCTATGTCCCTTGAGATATAACCTTCATATTTGGTATGCATGTGTATACGGACAAGGCCTTTCCATACGCACACAAATTTTGACCCCTGTGACCTTGACCTTGAACTAAGGGTCCGTGTTTAGGTTTCGAAATCTGCGTTTAGGTTTCGAAAAATTCTCATAACTTCTGTAAAGCGTTTATAGGGGGCATAAGTCATCCTATGGTGACAGCTCTTGTTTCTCCATGCCAAAATTGTTGTGAAGTTTAAACACAAATTTTATCTTTTTCTGAAAATGCGCTTTCTTAAATCAATAATTTACAAAAACAGTCCTATTGTTTGGACAAGTAACAAAAATGTATTTTAATACAGCTTAACTCATTTTTGGATTATTTCAATGCAGAAAAAAAACACTTATAGAGGCATGTTTTCCTACGTCTCTGATATGATACAGTCACCTTTATAACTGATTCTAGAAGCATACACAAGAAGTTTTCCAACTAAACAGTTTTTAGTTATAGAACATCTCTAATGAACTTTACAATATAAATATAATTTACACCATTTGTCCCGATTGTCAGCTGAATTCCATGCAGAAGGACAACCAGCGCCTGCGCAGTGACCTTGAGCGAGAGATCGGCACACGGCAGACCCTGGAGCTGCAGATAGAGAGCAAGGAGCAGACCATCAACAGCCTCAAGACCCAGCTGGAGGCCAAGAAACACCTGCTCATAGAACACAGCTCTCCACTTAAGGACCCTGAACGCGCTGTAAGTAAAACAATTGTTGACCCACCCCTCCCAGATGAAAGGAAACCCAAGTATATAAGAAAATGAACCTCGCTCTTTGAAGAGGGGGCATAATGCATGTGCGTAATTTGGTTGTCCCATATTAGCCTGTGCACTCTTATAGTGATGGAGAACACTTGTTTCCTAAACTTCATTTGTGCTAAGATCAGACTTTCTTTTCAACCAACACATACTATAAAAGCGGAAAGTGTTGTCCCTGATTAGCCTGTTGAAACTGCACAGGCTAATCTGGGACAATACATTACACACATGCCTTAAGCCCCCTTTATCTCTGAGTGTAGCTTGAATGAGTCAATGCTCTACTTTTGTTCCTGCACTCTATGCAGGCCTTGTCATGCCTTGTGCGTTTGCTTGAGCTTCAATAATTATTAAGGAATTGAAACTCCATTAAAAGACCCCTGCCTTCATGCGCTTCAAGGTTTCTGCTCACCTGCTTTTGCTCATTTGTTTCTGTTCATAAGCTAGCATTAAGGAACACAAATATACTGTAAGAACATCTCAGATCTATTTACCTCAGTAAGGAATCTTATCTATGTATTATTGCTCTTCCTTCAAGGGCTCTGAATGTCCATTATAAAATTGTGGGCAATAAGGAAGGACCTGGTCTTATTGCCTCACCCCCAGTATGTTATCTATATAGCACTGCTCTTCCTGCAAGTGGTCTGAAAATGCAAAATGAAATTGACTTAATAGCCAGGACCATGTCCTAAAGCCTTGCTTTCAGAACATTTAAATACGGAAAGATTAAACTATCCATTGTGTTTAATTGTTTAACCCTTCACCACTTAAATATGAAAAGGGAGTTTAATGCAAGACTTTCCCCCTTCATGGTATTTTTCTTCTACAGAGAGTTTCTTCTTTGCAAAAATCCAGTTTATGCGTATAGTGTCATCTCAGATACGCTTGTGTGGACTGCACAGGCTAATCTGGGATGACACTTAACGCACATGCATTATATCACTTTTTCACAGAGCACGGTCCATTTGTATTATGACGCATTTGTACATGTATTACCGTTAGAAAGTTATAGTTAATTAAAGACCCTTTTTACTTAATTCAAGTTTTAAAGGCTTCATTTAAAACCCTTAGATACTGATGAGCAGCGAACAGCATAAAACCTGAACACACTGCGAGTTACTTGCAGGCTGTTCTGGTTTTGTGCTGTATGCACATATCTATTTGCTCTTTGCTTCTAAGTGGGAAAGGGTTAAACAAAAGTTATTTGGACAACTGAGATAAAAAAATAAATAAATGGGATGTAAATATCCACAGGGTTTCCTGATTTCACCCTTGTGTAGGGATTACGTCTGCTCATGGAAAAAATAAGTTCTTAATTGTACATTTTGGAAGAGCCTCAAGTCTGAGAAAGTGGTTATAAATCCTAGCCATGTTATAATGGATTAAGCCAACAAATGCACCTTAAATGAATCAATGAATTCAGTAGTGTATGTTTTTGTAACATATAGCCATTCTTTTGTAGTACTTATTGATGAAAATTAAATTTAAAAGAAATGCAAGCATGCGACTAAACGATTTTTTTGAGGTTACACATGCACTTTTGAGAAATATATACAAAATCAAAGTTCTTACATTTATTCATGCAATTATAGCAGGTTGAGTAACAAAAGTGTTATTGTCTATATTTTAGACAAAGTTCAACTGAAATGTTAATGTATTTTGTATTGTATTTTGATTAGGGGGATCATGGGGTAGGTATCGCGTAGTAAGATATATAATGTACTTAATGGTACACAAAGGGAAATAACTGCATCGTATTACTAATATTCTTTGCACCCTGTATCGATTCATAACTTCACATTTGATCTGAAAAATGCTAAATTGGTTTGGTAGATATGGGGTTTTATATATGTAGTGTATCGCCATATTCTTGATATATGAACAAAAAGGTCATGTTAGAAATAAGATTATCATTTAGTAGCCATGCCAGTAAAATTGCACCTTTAATATCATCAAAAGATTTTTTTTTTAAATATAATATTAATGATTTATAGGTAAATAACCATGTCATATGAAGTGAATTAAAAAATAAATAACTAAAACATGTGTATTTAATAGCTTTAAAATACATAATACAGCAACATTAAGAATGACTTATACATGTAGATGTGCATTTGTTTATTGCTATAATAGTCCTTTTGTAGATGACTATAAAGTTGACCATGACAAAATACTTTTTTTATTGGACAGTAATTAGATCATTATACCTCCATTACCATTGGTAATGGGAGCTATATAGGAGTCACTTTGTCGGTCGGTCTGTCGGTCTGTCTGTCTGTCTGTCCCGAAATTTCATCCGATCTTCACCAACCTTGGTCACAAGTTGTATCTTGATGATATATAGGTGATGTTTGAATATGGGCCATGCCGGGTCAAAAACTAGGTCACGGGGTCACTTAGTGTGTTTTAAACAGAAGTTTGTCCGGACCATAACTATGTCATTTATTGTTAGATTTTAAATAACTTGGTACATTTGTTCACCATCATGGGACGGTTTGTCGTGTGAAAAAAGTATGTCAATATATCCAAGGTCAAGGTCACACTTGGAGTTCAAGGGTCAAATTCTTGTCCGGGCCATAACTTTATCATTTATTGTGAGATTTTAAAATCATTTGGCATATTTGTTCACCATCATGGGTTGGTGTGTCGCGCGAAAGAATTATGTCCTTATCTCCAAGGTCAAGGTCACACTTTTAGTTCAAAGATCAAAAATGGCCATAAATGAGCTTGCCGGGGCAATAACTATGTTGTTCATTATGAGATTTTAAAATCATTTGGCACATTTGTTCACCATCATTGGCCGGTGTGTCGCGCGAAAGAATTACGCTGATATCTCCAAGGTGAAGGTCTTACTTTAAGTTCAAAGGTAAAAAATGGCCATAAATGAGCTTGTCCGGGCCATAACTAAGTCATTCATTGTGAGATTTTAAAATCATTTGGCACATTTGTTCACCATCATATGACAGTGTGTCGCGGGAAAGAATTACGTCGATATCGTCAAGGTCACACTGTTAGTTCAAAGGTCAAAAATGGCCATAAATGATTTTGTCAGGGCCATAACTGTGTCATTCGATCATTGTGAGATTTTAAAATTACTTGGTACATTCGTTCACAATCATTGGACAATGTGTCATTCGAAAGAATTTCGTCGATATCTCCAAGGTCAAGGTCACACTTGGAGTTCAAAAGTGAAAAATGGCCATAAATGAGCTTGTCTTGGTCATAACTATGTAATTCATTGTGAGATTTCAAAATGACTGTGTACATTAATTTTGTTCACAGTAATTGGACGGCATGTCATGCGAAAGAATTCAAGAGTTCAAAGGTCAAAATGGCCATAAATAATTCTTAAAAATTGCCATAAATTAGATTCTCTTGTTTTGTGAAGACAGCATGCAAAATAGTCTCTGTCAATGTGGCACGTGGGGGTATACGTCACGTCTGTGACAAAGCTCTAGTTTGCATTAGAATTGGTCATAACTGGACATACACATGTTTTTAATAAATCAATCGAACTTAGTCTTAAAATCTGCTTTAAGACAATGGTAAAAAAAAAATTGAGGCATTAAAATAAACAGTTAATTTTTTTGATTAGACAATTTAAATGAAGGTGCATTATCATTGGCTGGTTGTTTGCTTCCTGATCATGCACAACTCTACTGGTCACAAAGCATGTGTAGCCTCATTTGTCATAGCAATAATTGGTAGTGGATGTTCACAAGTATAGTGGTGTGTGCATGCCTTTCAGAGGGATTCCCGATATGTCCTTGACAATGAAAAGGTAACGGTTCAGTCTGTTGGGCTATAGGTTGTCTACCTTCTCTTACTGACCAAGACTCTGTATTTCTCAAGCTGGGGCAAGTTTCTCAAGACCTTGATAACCAGCATGGCTAACAGTTTTAAGAATAATGATGATTACATTTATCTTGTATAGAATTAAAGTAATTTTATTTTGAGTTAGTCAAAATAAGCTGCTATTAAAAATTTTTTTTTTCACAAAAATGTTGCTTTTAATATTTCAGTTTTTTTTAGATATAAAATTTTAAGGCAGTTTTCATCATTGGTTTGTGTTTGAGCATCTTGGCCTATATGTATATAAAGTTCTGTGATTATTGTAAAATAATTTGTCACATAGGTTATGTTATAATGCTGTATATTACTATGGCTGAAGTAGGCCTTTAGATAGATTCTAACACCAGCTAAATGTTAATATTAAAAAAACAACCGTATAGTTTATTCATATTCAAAATGATTGTTGATATTTTGTTGGTCATGACTTGTTAACAGCAAAGTTTTGTGTTTAATATAGTTTTGCTACCTTGGATTTTTGTACCAATCAATACCACTAAGAAAAGTATGATATTGAAAAGGAAAATGAATTAGAAAAACATGTTCTGTTTGCATTGATTGTGTGTATGAAAATATTAAAGTAGTTTAGCATACATGTATAATCTTTGATTCTAACTTGATTGCTCATTTTAATCTAATAGGTCATACATGTAAAGGTATTGTATTAAGATCCAGTTGTCATTTTCATTTGTCAGTTTGATTTGTCATATAGTTTTTCATAGTTTAGAAGTTCTTTCAATGTTAACTGATTTTAACACAAAGAACAGTTTGTTTTTCCGAAAATACCCACTTAACAACCAAGAAGTTATGTGTCTCACCATAGAAGAATAAATTATTTTTCACATCAATGATTCTTATTCTGTCAGTAAAAACTATAAAGGGAAAAAGCCAATATTTGGCAGGTTCAACAATAGGATAAAACCCCTGATACAATAATCAAATCACTATGTAAGAATGCTGAATTTGAATTTCATACAGCATACACCATATGGATAAATATTAATACATCTTATGAATAAAAGCCTCTATATAATAAGATAAAAGATAATAGTTGAAACATAGACTGAGTTTTGATCAAACCGTCATGATTGCTATGGTTACAGACCCGGGCTGCTTACAAGAAGGTGATGGAGGAGAACGGAGTTTCGGATCCCAATTCCATGGACAAGAACTACTGGATCCAGCGTGTCGGAGAGGTGAGCTCAAAGGGCAAACTTGAAAAGATTTAGCTTTAAGTGGGATCAACTTTCAATTTTATAACAGTGTAAGATTATTCCATAGAGTAAGTCTGTGAATTTTTTTGGAAAAAAGGCATAATTTATGTAATGTTTGAGGAAATTAAGTATTGATGTATTGTTTTGCATGTGTGGGTTGGAACTCTTTGACCTTCATCCACACACATTAGTATGGTGTTTAATGAAAGGTCAAAAGTCAAGGTAACAAGGCTTGTCACAGTTAACTTGTTCCTTTAAGATGTTCTGAGATTGCTTTGACTGAGATAAACAAAATTGGTATTGTGGTTTCTTCTGAGAAAAGGATGACACCTTGACCTTGAAGACACAAGTTGAACAGGAAAATAGTTTTGGCATGATTAATTGAAAAAAACTATTAGCTACAATAATGCAAAATTGGGGTGGTGGTGACATGGGAGGAAAAGAAGACACATTGCTAGGTCCCCATGTAAAGGTTTAGGTCACGTGAGCTTGTATCAATAAATTGTTGTTTTTTATGATATCAAGAGAAGGTTTTGACCTGTGATTATTTCACTAGTTACGATGGTTACTTCTGAAAAATGAATGATGACTGTGGATTTTTTGGGAAACAGGTCAAAGGTCAAGGTCACAAGGCTTGTAGCAGAAAATGTGCTTCCTCATAATATTTTGAGAAAGCTTTTACTTATGACAATGTAGATCTGTGTACTGGTAGCTTGGATATGAAGTTAGATGCCTATGAAAATTGAGGTCAAAGGTCAAGGTCATATGGGATTGTAGTTCTACAGAATGATCTATATACAAATAAATTGTTTTGCCAAGACATTATATTTTTGCAGGGCTTTGAACCCTAGTTTGAGTTTTAGCTGTATGGCAGCATGTTATAGATCTTAAATGTCATTCATTTACTCTTACTCTCAAAAAGCTCTACATTTTGGGAGCTTTCAGTCAAAGTGGGAGTTTGAAGAATTAGGTATAATTAACAAGTTCTACATTTTACTTTTTATTCTTTATTCAAATCATTTACAATTATCAGCAGTAGATAAGAAATTGCACATTGTTAAGTTTTTGTTCGAAGAGGAACTTTCAAGTAGTGGTCTTTAGAGTATGATGCTTTGTCATATAAAACTTCTTTAATGCAGAATTGAGCAGTTATTAAGTGTGATCTTTTGTTAATCTTAAGATCATGTTGTTGTGTTGAACATGTGAAATGACATCTATGTAAAAGTCTGTGGACATTTACTAAATTGATATTGTTTGTTGTGGGAAGTTTTAATCTAAGAAGCTGTGTTTTAAGACAGTAAACTTCTTACTTAATGGGAATAAATTATTTCAGTAAGTCATTTGCCTTGTCCGCAGGCTTTTCTGCTTTTAGTACCCGTAAAATACATACTTTGCTTCTGAATCATTTCCCCGTAAAAAACATAGTGAAGGCCCCAGAAACACACTTGATATTCGCAATGTTGCTTTTCATGTAATATTTTGTTCCATATAATTGAAATATATTTCTGGTGATAAGCACACTTGAAAAACATTACTTATAGTGCAAATATTTTCTAAAGTCATGTAGAAAGTATTATTCATTGTCGATGGGAAGAAATAATTATTTCTTTTTAGCATTTTCTGTATTGTTTGATATATTTTAATCAGCAAGCATTTAATATTAATATTTATAATCATGTTGCAATTTCATAGCTTCATTTCCATCGGCTCATCCTTTCCAATTAATTTTGAGCACTGTTTTGACTTTCCACAGCTCTAGTCTGCAACAAGTATGTTGTCCACTGTAATTATTTAGTTGTATATAATTCTTGTTAAGTTTTTGCTTGTTTAACCATGTTAATTTGCTACATTTTCAATTATTGATTTCTAACCTGCACCATGCTTTTTAGAAGTGAAATATTGCTTTTACATTATTTCATTAAACTCGTAGTTAATACATAAAGTGGGCCTTCAACTGAAGTTCAAGTGAGAAACATTTTTAAAAAAATCACTGGCATCTTGTAATCTACTTCATGTGATAGTTCACTTATTTGTAGACTTTTTAGTTTCGTTGTATGACAATAAAAAAGCAAAACCATTTTCATTCACAACATGTTTCAACTTCTTTCCTTTCTATTGAATTCAATTTTAACAAGTTTGCCAATTTAACAAAGATGGATGTGTTTTGCAGATGACTGCTTTTAAATACTTCGGTGTTTAATCAAATTGATTATTTTAATCAATGGTTGATTGGAAAAATGTTAAATTGTTTGGTCAGGTTGAAATAAGCATTGTGAAGTTCAGTTATATTGTAACTGAAGTTGGTATTTGTTGCCATCGTTGGAATTTGTTTATAAAGGCTGATGAAAGTCCAGACTTTATAGAATGACACCCATAAGTTATTTTTAATATGATATATAGTATGTAGTTGTAAATGATATAAATCAAACAATATGAGTCGTACTCTGTGAAAAAGGGGTTTAATGCATGTGCGTAAACTGTCGTCCTAGATAAGCCCGTACAGTCCACACTGGCTAATCAGGGACAACACTGTCTGCCTAAACTAGATTTTTGCTAAAAAGAGACTTTCTTTAAACAAAATATATCATAAAAGCGGAAAGTACCGTCCTTGATTAGCCTGTGGCCTGTCTGGACTGCACAGGCTAATCTGGGACGACACTTTACACACATGCATTTAACCCCTTTTTCACAGAGCAAGGCCCATATTGTTCTGTACACAAAAGCAGTACATACAAGCATGTCTATTTTAAAGTATTCAGCTTATTTCTAACATTCTTATTAATAATTATTTGAAATTAAGACAGGAAAATCATGTCATGTTTAACAGATATGCATGATAATTATCTTATTATAAAATGTGGTTTTCTTAAACACTTACAGTAAGCAAAATTTAATAAAAATTCAGCTGTGTGTTTAAACGGATGTAAAGATTGTCGGAAAATACCTTACATGCTCTTTGTTTATGAGTTCATGCAGATAAACATGTTACTCAAATGATTTTGTTCCTTATTAATTTATGTGGCCTTGTTCTGGGAAACTCGGATTAAAGCATGTGCAATAAGTGTCATTGCAGATAAGCGTGTGAAGCCGCACAGGCTTATCAGAGACTTCCTTTATACTGTCATAAAAGGGAAAAGTGTCGTCCCTGATAAGACTGCACATCTAATCTGGGACGACACTTTACGCACATGCATTAATCCCTGTTTTTATTTTAAATTACAACCTGAGAGCATTATTTTGTGTTTCAGCTGTCCATCCAGCTTCAGCAGAGCAGTGAGTACTGGTCTGACAAAGTACGCGAGCTCACCCAGCAGCTGGGCCAGGCTAAATCATTGGTTGCCAGCCCTCGACGATAGCACTTACCCCACCCACCACCCACCGTGCTTCATACACCATTACTGGACAGTGTCCCATTTTTATATGTTAGGTTTGTTCTTGTGTTGTCCCATTTGTATATGTTAGGTTTGTTCTTGTGTCTAGAACCTTTCAAGGTGAAACAATTTAATGAAAGTATGTTAAGTCTGAGTAAAACACCACTTGATATTGTTGAGATCTGAGAAAGGGTTAAACATGTACAGAAAAAATAATCTTATTGACTTCAGTTTTCAATTTTTAATTTTGAAATTGTCACTGTAAGAGAATTTATGTTTTCAGGTTTTTCTTGGTTTCTTTCTTTTCTCTTTACATGAATGAAAATATTTTCTATCCGCTCATTTAGTTAGGTTTATAAATAAATTTTTATTAAATTGAAAGCATATTTTGATTAGAAACTATTTGACTCTTTGATGAATATGCACATGTCCAGTATTATACTGTCTCAGTTGTTGAACAGTTGCAGTACTTGTCCTTCTAGCACCAAAGAAACATTGTCACACTTTCAGACTGGTTTTGT
This sequence comes from Dreissena polymorpha, assembly GCF_020536995.1. Taxonomy (NCBI): domain Eukaryota; kingdom Metazoa; phylum Mollusca; class Bivalvia; order Myida; family Dreissenidae; genus Dreissena; species Dreissena polymorpha. The sequence goes on from NC_068363.1 coordinate 38,450,171, forward strand.
GCAGAGTTCAATAAAAGGAACAAAGCAAAGTAATGCATGGGTTCACAATTTTGTTAAAACAATATTATAAGTGTGACATGTTGGGAAAAGCTTGATGTAACTGATTAAATGTTGAGAGACCTTTACAGTATTCCCTCCATTCTGCTGAAAGCTGCTCATATTTGTGTGATATCCATTTTTCAGAATTCGTGTTAATTTTACATGTTAATAAATTGCAAAGTTACGTGGTCAGTTTGCCATTTGAATACTATTTCGTCCAGTTTCGAATGTTAATTCATTTGCTTTTCGCTGACCATTGCCATTGCAAAGATATTAAGGCTGACCTTTGCCATTGCAAAGATATTAAGGCAAGTATTGAACTGTGTTATTGCGAGGAGCATAGTTTTGCTCTGAAATACTGTTGGTTGTGAAATGTCTTTGTATGTATGTAAGAGATGAAAAAAAAAGCGATATGTTATTTACATTTTTGTTGAATGTTGTGGAAAGTATCTGTGATGTTTTCTTTTACCTTGTACATGTACTATTTTTTATTATTTATTTATAAATCATCTGGTTTTATTTATAATCTATAACTAATTGTATTGATAGCTTACTACTTGTGGTTATTATACGGTTGTTATACTATAGATTGTGTTTGTGGAAAAAGAAAAAAAGAACTGAAATGCTTTTTGTAATTAAATATTTGGCCTTATCCTTTAAGAAAGTGATTGTTAAAAAAACGTAGATCAAAGTAATTACATAAGATGTATGAATTTAGATTAATAAGATTAATAATCATATAGCTCTTTTGAATTCTGTGTGATCTTCATTTAATTAAATTGGTAATTATCAAGATCTTTTTTAGTCTTCATTATGCCCCCCTTCGAAGAAGAGGGGGTATATTGCTTTGCTCATGTCGGTCGGTCTGTCTGTATGTCGGTCTGTCGGTCCGTCCACCAGGTGGTTGTCAGACGATAACTCAAGAACGCTTGGGCCTAGGATCATGAAACTTCATAGGTACATTAATCATGACTCGCAGATGACCCCTATTGATTTTGAGGTCACTAGGTCAAAGGTCAAGGTCACGGTGACCAGAAATAGTAAAATGATTTGTGAATGATAACTCAAGAACGCATACACCTAGGATCATGAAACTTCATGGGTAGATTGATCATGACTTGCAGATGACCCCTATTGATTTTGAGGTCACTAGGTCAAAGGTCAAGGTCATGGTGACCCGAAATAGTAAAATGGTTTCCGGATGATAACTCAAGAACGCATACGCCTAGGATCATGAAACTTCATGGGTAGATTGATCATGACTCGCAGATGACCCCTATTGATTTTGAGGTCACTAGGTCAAAGGTCAAGGTCACGGTGACCTGAAATAGTAAAATGGTTTTCTAATAATAACTCAAGAACGCATACGCCTAGGATCATGAAACTTCATAGGTAGATTGATCATGACTTGCAGATGACCCCTATTGATTTTGAGGTCACAAGGTCAAAGGTCAAGGTCACGGTGACCCGAAATAGTAAAATGATTTTCGGATGATTACTCAAGAACGCTTTTGCCTAGGATCATGACACTTCATAGGTACATTGATCGTGTCCCGCAGATGACCCCTATTGATTTTCAGGTCACTAGGTCAAAGGTCAAGGTCACAGTGACAAAAATCGTATTCACACAATGGCTGCCACTACAACGGACAGCCCATATGGGGGGCATGCATGTTTTACAAACAGCCCTTGTTTTGATTAAATTCTGAGGGTCTTATAAATCAAACAGTTGTCCTTGCAAGTATTATTGTGATTCCTGATATATTTTTAGGGATGACAGTCAATTGGATAGTGAGTTACTTGCAACCACAATCTTTGAATTGTATAGTAGTATAATATATTAGATGAGTATGTTTTATAGATGTACTGCATAATGAAGCTGATTATTTTACTGATACAAGATCATTTTATCTAGGTCCGTCCATATTTATATGCAGCTATGTGCTTACTAAGCAAAACTATTGTTTTGTATATGTGAAAGGATTTTATTGAGACTGCCAGTTGTATGTTATATGTTTCTTAACCTTTTTATAAAATGCACTTGTATATACATTCTTTATGACACCACTGTCTCCGCCATTTCATTTTTCAGCAGGAATATCTGTCACAAGTAACACATGTTTATTTAATAACTAAGTGCTATATACACCTACAGTACAATGCACATTTTTTGATTTGGTTGTTTTCCATATTTCCTAATTCAGCTAGTGTAATCTAATACCATGTGTCTATTTTTCAATAATTATACAAGTTCTTGTTTTGCCCTAACAGGGTACAATGGTGTCATATTGTATTTTACTGGTAAACATTTTGCAGCTTAACTCTGTTGTTATTACTATTTTAATATCATATTTATTTTGTTTTATTTCATTTCTTGAAATGTAACGCTTGTGATAATTTTATAGGATATTTATCAGTGTTTTTTTTCTAGTTTTATTATTAGTTTAGAAGTCTCAACAATTCTCTAAATACATCCTTCAAGAGGACTTAAAAATAAGTAAAATACGTCTTGAAATAGATAATGTGTTGGAGATTCCCATAATCATAAAATAATTTCAAAAAGGGAAGAAAATTATTTTTGACAATTTAATTGAATTTGAATATACATTGTATTTGATTTCAATAGAAATTTCACGCTTATTCCAATAATGGAACTGTGATATCTTAGATTCATGAGTTTTGACGTGAGGTACTATATGTCTTAGAGTTTAGAGCAAAGAGCCACAGAGATTCTGAGCTGGAATATGCCTATATTTAGAACACTTAGAACTTGATTTGTGTGCTGAACTGTAGATTAGTTTGATATTGATGCACGATTTTAGTTAAAATGTTTGGCTACAGATCATGTCTAGTTGACAGATTATTACGAGTATACACAAAACTTTGATTGTCAATAAAGCGAAGATAAATGAACTTAGTTTTTCTGAAATGTATGTGTGTGAAAGGCAGTGTCTGAGCACTATAATCTTTTGCTAAATGTTTTTCGAACATGCAAATTGCAAACTTGAATCATGGATTGACACGTTGGAAAAGGTCCAGGTGCAACGAAACCTTGTTGGCCATTATTAGCAGGTCCAGATTAAGTATCACAAAATCATTGAGTCATCACTTCAGAATTGGCTCAGGGACAGACACCTGTATATATTATATGCAACTACGGTATACTATTCAATCTACCTCTTGGCATACTGTTTTGAATGCTAATGGCCGAACCCATTAACATTATATTTAAGATAAAGCAAGAACAGTTGATTGCAACGTAAAGCTTAATTTACATCTTGTTTAATATATTGGTTAGGTTTTGTATAAAAAAAGCCCACCCTATGAGAAATTAAGGTTTCTCTTGCTTATTTTCCATTTTGCTTGATAAAATACAGATTGGTATACAGCATCAAATACGTTGTAAAACACAGCGATATATAATGGCACACAACAGCATTGTTTTAAACAAAGATAATACTCAAATCATCCAAGAAAGAGTAAGAAATAGTAAGCAAGCAATGAAACTCAGAATTATTCAAACGATGATCAGACACATGCAGAGTCCACGCAATTTCTTCAGTACCAAAGGATAGAACGCCCAATCGTGCTCTCCTCCAGTTGCCTTGTTACCGTTTCATCTTCATCCAAATCTCTAAAACTCGTGGCAACGCACCTACGGTTACTATGGTGATCACGTGCATGAAGTCCGACAACAACGATGTCCTCGCCATTTTGACTTTGGGTAGTATCGACTTACCAAAAGCTTTTTATCGAAGTGAGACACGGGCTTTAGGAACTGAATATGAACGGTGCGTTGTTTGGTTTCAAGATACTCGAAAAGATCTCTTAGTATTCAATGGGCATCTTCTTTTTGTCGGTTATTATTCGGGGTTTTTGATTCTAATTCTCTCAAGCGTGTTATGTGCGACGTCAATGACAACGTTATTTACATTGACACTCTTGACATCCGTTGCCTGCCCATTTGTGATTGAGAAATTTACATTTTGGAGTGACAAATTGTTGTAAAGAACGTCCAATTCAAATGATTTCTTAACGACCATCGTCCGCAGGTCGAAATGAGTATCTCCGAATCCTTGAGTTAGTCTAAATATGTAATATATCATAACTACTGAGAAAAACTGATGACCAAATGCAACATATGGAAGAATAATGATTGCAACAACAAAAAATAATATAGCAACTTCTGAGATGAACACAACACTTACAAACAAGAAAGATCAATTGTATACGCGAGCAGAAAAAAGTACATATAATGTCGTAATACAAACAATAATGAGTGGTGTACAAAAACAGGCTAAGGCCTTTCATAGGAACGTGCAAATAGTGACAGATTTAGCAAAAAGTAATACAGTGACCAAGAGTTTTAATGTCATAAATATGTTACCTGCTATCTAATAGCTACTACCTCTGAAGGTGGATTATTTATCCGGAAATTTCTGAAGCCGTCACCTAATGCCCGCGATGTAGACTAGGTCGGAACATAGTGTAATGTAACCTAGCTAAACCTATGCCCCACAATACTCATTCTTCTTCCGGATGCGTGAATATAAGGTCACATAACCCAAAACCGGAACTCCTGTTTGCAGGGTAACATGCAGTCAACTTGATACTTAGCACACATTGTTCAGTGCATGCTGCCTAGGATTTGTTAAGTATATTGCAAATGGTACGTTTTGGTATCAATTTGAAGGTATATTTGTAAGCAATAAGAAAAATAGCCATTTTTGTGCTCTACTTTTTCTGTTCATGGTTCCCGGCTTTGAATGTAGGTCATACTATTTGAGCTCAAAATGGTCGCTTCCACATCTGTCAAAACTGGTTTGCCTATTCTAAGGTAAATATTTTGAGTTACAACACATAGAATTTGATGACATGCATTTTTTTCAAAAGATTATGCATTTATCTTTCCAATGATGTATACTGATATAGTGCTGAAACGCTTGGTCATGGTAAAAATTGATATCGAACTTCAACTATTTTATATGTAATATAGAAGGAAATTAATTGCGCATGCGTAACCTTTAAGAACTGCCGAGAAAGTTAGTCGTCTGCCAGAATTTTGACAATTGACCATCAAGAACTCTCTGTATTGCAAAACTTAACCGCCAGATGTCATTTTGACCCAAATTAGGGCTGTTCGCAATTGGGATGTTGCACTTTGGGTCATAAGGGGGGTAAATGCTGGAAAATCACACCGAAACCTGTTCCGGAGACATATTCTAAGACTACTTAGACACTCGATATTGTTTTTCAGTGACATTTTGACATTTATTTGCATCAATCTCAATAATGCACCTTATGCATGTCTTTATTTCATGTGTTATTATTATTATTGTTTACTTTTTGAGCCTTTTACTGTTAAAAATGCCCGCCAATTTTGGACCGACACTGCTAGCTGCCTTCGTCTTCAACCCCGTCAGGCAGATCTACTCAGAATAGCACTACTTTGCCTTATTTTTCCTGTTTGGATATCTTGCTCAAGTAAAATCAAGTATTCAGCTGAAAACACAAAAATGATAATAGAATTGTGCTTTCTTTCCTGGAAGAATGTTGTTGTGATAGACCCTGCGTGAAAAAAACTAGGGAATCTGTATTTAAGTGACCTCAATATTATGCGTAAACCTAAGTGTGCATTTGTAGTCGGTGTCGAAATGGGTCTATAGCTCTGCCTGAACTGTCGTCCAATAGGTTTACAAGTCCGGCTGCAGTGACAGGCCATCAAAAACTGTACAGCACGACTGATTCGGAGATGGCCCTCCACACTCGCCCAGTCGTGTCGAGAGGATCGGCGTCTTTGCAGGTTAGTACGCCGTTATTTTCAATTAAATCTATTGTAAAATGATTTCTTTGATATCCTGGCACACTTTTGTCACCATAATTAGGAAAATTGGGTGTTACACATTTACTGCAGCTCTGAAACCACATTTTGTGGCTATAACTTTGCCAGTGTACCCGACAATGTGATGCCGGCGTGGTGAATTAACCATTTACAGCAAACAAAGCAACAAAGACTATTGAAAGCTTACTCTAATTGTATCTAACTGACATATGTTGGCACCGTAATGGGTAAATGTGCACAAAAAACCTTGTGTTTTCTCAGATAACACGGAATTGAGCACCCGGGCCAGACTGACACTTTCCGGAGCCTGTCCGAGACAGAACTCGTGCCGAGGAATCATAGGTCCAGGTGTGACAAAAGACTTAAAGCTGATGTCTGACGATGACTTTTTTTAGTCAGGAAGTCGAAGTGTTTTGTTTTTCCATGCAGGCAAGCCCTTTTGTTGGGTCAAATGAGATCAGAAATGCTGCTTCTACATGGATTTTACCTAAAATGTGCCAAAAAAAAAGTTTGTTCGAATCCGGTTTAAAACCTGCTTTGACGCACAAATATTGCCATTGATGATTTTTTTCACTTATTAAGTCATATGTTAATCAGATTTGCGTATTAGAATCGAAAGTGATGCCTTTTATGGAGTCTAAGTGCTGCATGTATGATGTAACCAAGTTTGGCTTTTCTACCTTAATTCTCGACGCGAAACGCTGTTACGCATGACGCTTTCAACGGCAACTTTTATGAATAAATCTGTGTGTTATTGTACCGTAACTTTGTGATCTTTCTCATAACAGACTATACCGATGGGAAAAGTGCCTTTAATTCAAATTTGAAGGGTTTGGGTGCTCTTAAAGGTCACATAACCCAAAACCGGAACTCCTGTTTGCAGGGTTACATGCAGTCAACTTGATAGAATTTGATGACATTTTTTTTTCAAAAGATTATGCATTTATCTGTCCAATGATGTATAATGATATAGTGCTGAAACGCTTGGTCATGGTAAAAATTGAAATGGAACTTCAACTGTTATATGTAATATAGAAGGAAATTAATTGCGCATGCGTAACCTATAAACAACGCCATTTTGTTGTCTTTGAAAATTGATTTAAATTTCGATTTGTTCACTGTATTCACGTCGGGTTTTTGTTTAGAGAAGTTTTATATTTGTCTATCAACTTATTATCCGTTTTATTTTCATTGAATTGTATCACACTTTTGTTTAATTTATGCCCAATCGCGGTTTTTGTGGTCATGAGAGGGCAGAGTGTATTCAAGCGTGCACGTAACGTTCTCTTTTAGAATAATAAACTGAGAGAATATTAATCATTTGCATTATGTGCAATAATGAATTTACTGTGCCGCATGACACTCTGGTAGATGGCCAGTTAATTGTTTTCATATGTATTACTCTTGTCTTTCATGTACCTGCTGCACGCATGATCGCAGATGCAATTCTACAAGAAGAATGGTCAGATGGGAACTGGCGTAAGGCTACGAACCGTAGGACGTTCCAGAGCCGAAATCGTGGAAAACATCCCGTCCCTGTGGCTCTTTGGCGTCTGGCTTGTCGGAGTGGGGGAAGTTAAGTTTGCCGCGACTTTTCCCCCACCCGTCCTTGACCACTTGGCTCCTGTGCCGGGCAACGGTTACTGGCCAGACTACGTGGCTACGTCGGTTTTTGCCCGGTGACGTCGACCATGTGGCTCCGGCCATACGTCGGTCTGACGCCTACCTCGTGGCTCCGGCCATATGTCGGTCTTTGCCCGGTGACGCCATCGGTCATTTTATGACCGGTCCGTTCACCGGGCACCAGGCATTGCCCGGTGACGTCGCCGGTCATATTATGACCGGTCCGTTCACCGGGTACCGGTCACCGGACACCGGTTACCGGGCACCGGGTAAAGAAAGAAGAGAAAAGGGAAAAGAAAATGGAAAACTAGAAAAGAAAGAAACATAAAACAGAAAGAAAACAATGAAAAAGAAGAGAGAGAGAGAGACACCGGATTACAACATCCGGCTAGACGTTAACATGACGTTGTCGGCACTTCACAACCGTAGGCGCAGTAGCTTTCCTACCCCTAGCCACAGACGTAAACGTTTATCGTCAGATGTCTCCGGACATTCCTCCTTCTCTGACTCGTCGTCGCGGGACTCATCGTTTGCTTCGACAAGCCCTCATCACTACCGGAGTGGACATCGGGCACGCTCTCCTTATTCCAGCAGTTCTCGACGTCGATCCTTTCGTAAGCGATCACGCCAACGCTCGCGGAAACGCTACTTCAGGAGACTTCAGTGTCTTATTCCTTGACGGAATCTCAGGACTCCCTTCCACATGTGTCGGTCTTCTAATTGGCCTCAACCACACGTTTCAGCCGTTTCTACAGCCACTGGGCCTAATTTGTCTACGAACTTAAGTTCGTTTAACTCTCAGGCTCCAGGGTCAGGGGACACTCGCCACTACGGTTAACTTTTCAGCCCAAGGGTATCTTCTGGGAGTATTCGTATACTCCCAGGCTGCAACTCCATCGAATCCAAGAAAATAATGGATTCAGCAGTCTTCAGGACACTTTGTGCCTTTCAAAACTGATGCTCTACCGGCGACTGGCTGTTTCAAAAGTCACTCCGCAGACTTGGTCTCTGGTCGGCCTTCCTCCCAAGCTATTTTCATTCTGGTGCCGGTAATGAACCACTGATGCTAGAAGCTTACGAAATACCTCCATCTGGTATTCCTTCTTCTGTCTCAGCTTGCTACATGCAGACCACTGGTCTTGCAGATGGTTCGGCAAGCTTTCGCTTACTATGCCACTTGCTTCTATCCCTATCTCACTTCCTTACTCAATGTTGGAGTATAGGGAACTGAGAGAGCGCCGATCCATAGGTCTCACTACCAGCTAGACCTCATGGCGGCCACAGCCTTGAAGATGGCTTGGGAGCTATCGGACTCAGTTTCAGAGGAACTCATTGCCTTATTTCTTAATCTTTCGCGGACTACGCAGTTTTTATCACATAATGCTGCGTCTTTAATGTCTGAGATGCTAAGGATCTAAAGGGATATCATCTTCTCTTCCCTGCCTCAAAATTTCCTGTTGGAGCCAGGCGTGAACTCGCTCAGAACTGCTCCTTTCACAGCAGATTCCCTTTTTGGAGGCAGGATACAGGCGACAATCACGGCTGACAGGGAAGGCCAGGTATTTGCTTCTTTAGCGAGAAACAACTCTGGCCTGCGCCAAGGGGTTTTTAAGAGTCCAGCTTCTAAGCCCCCGAACAACTTTTTGTCTAAAAGGCCTTCTCCTATTCCACATTCGGCCCCTGACAGGCCGTCTTCCTATACAGGCCGTCTTCATACAGAAGTCTTCTGGTAAGGATTCTTGGAAAAAAGGCAAACCCAAGCCGGATCAGAAGACTTTCAACCTTCGACCGGCAAGGGCGGACCTTCCCAATGTCAGCCCTAGGGATCCCACCTTTATACCGCCACCACCTCCGATGCCGGAGGTACCAGTCACGGCCATACTTCTGCACTTTGCTAATCGATTACTCCAAATTACTTCGGACGCGTGGGTTCATTTCCTTGTTACAAAAAGCCTCACCTTTCAATTCGAAAAAAGGCCTCCACTTTCCCGCGTCCCAATAGATCTGGTTTCTCCTCATCCACAAATTCCATATTCCGTTCTCGGATTCTTGGAATAACAGGCGATAGAAATGGTTCAAGACCCTTATTCTCAAGGATTTTACAGTCGCCTTTTTCCAGGTTGAAGAAAAGCGATAACTCGAGACCGGTCATTGAGTTAAAAGTGTTCAACACTTTTCTAGTCAACCGACTTTCAAGTCTGGTCGGAGTGGGGAAAGTTCGGCTTGCCGCGACTTTTCCCCACCCGTCCTTGACCACGTGGCTTCGGCCACCGGTCGGTCATTAACCGGTCCGGTCACAGGGCATTCTATGACCGGTCCGGTCAACGGGCATTCTGCTGGGACGTCTCTTCCTACCTCCTCTTCAGCATTATCTCTCAGCTTGTTGGAAATGGTCTTCGGACAATCTGCTAACAGATTCCCATCCTTCCGTCCTTCAGTGGTGGCTAGACTAGGAGACTCTTTTTGGCAGGAGTACATTCCTTACATCTCATACGGATGCGAGCAAGGAAGTTTGGGGCGCTCACCTGGAACCACTCAGCCTGATAAACACAGGAATGTGGTCTCCTCAGTATTCTCAACTGCACATCAACAATCTCGAAATGCGAGCAGTTATTATGCCACCGATAGGGTGGAATAAAACATTTTAACTGTCGGTCCGTCCGTCCGTCCGAAAACTTTAACATTGGCCATAATTTTCGCAATATTGAAGATAGCAACTTGGTATTTGGCATGCATGTGTATCTCATGAAGCTGCACATTTTGAGTGGTGAAAGGTAAAGGTCATCCTTCAAGGTCAAAGATAAAAAAACAAATCCAAGGAAAGTAACAAGCTTTAAAGGAAGATAATTTATATTTATCATTTGGCAGGTACAGCTCATTTTTACAAGGGAAGTTATATTCGTTTAAGGGATATAATAAAAAAACAAAAACACAAATCAAAGCGGCGAAGTAGGGGGCATTGTGTTTCTGACAAACACATCTCTTGTTCTAGCTGTATCTCATTTCCAATCACATCATCGGGACTCCTGTGTGATTGTGCCAACAGAAAACACATCAGTCGTGGCTTACATCCAGGCACAGGGGTGAAAACACTCTCACTTCCTATGTCCGGAAACCAGGAACTTACTCGTTATTTGCAAAAGCCTCAACATCTCTCTCGTCCAAACACATACCATGTCGCCTCAACGCCCTGTTGGACGGTTTGTCTCGCAAACACCAGTTCCTTCCGTCTGATTGGACACTTCATAAGGAAGTGGCTAACCAGATTTTTCTCACGTTCGGTTATCCACTGGTCGATATGTTTGCGACCAGAGTCAACCACAGACTTCCTCTGTACGTGAGTCCAGTTTACGATCCAGCAGCGAGGTAGAAGCTCTTTCGTTTGCTGGGGACCAACTGGACGCTTACGCCTATCTCTCACCCATTCTAATTCCCCAAATGTTGGAGAAATTATGGTGAGCTCTCGCCAGATCCTCCTGGTCGCCCCTTGGTGGCCCAGGATATTCTGGTTCAACGACCTTCTCAGTCTCTTGTGAAACTTCCTCACAAGTCAGATCTCCTATCTCAGAGAGGCAGATTTCAGTCAGATCCAGACATGTTCCACTACATGTCTGGCCGTTAACCGGCAATCCCTACAGAAGAACAGGTTTTCTGTTAGGGATTAAACCCTCGTTGCCTCTGCAAGGGGAAATTCCACCAGAACAGTCTACGATGCTCTTTGGAAGCTCTTCTCTGACTGGTGTATTCAAGGACAATTGATCCCCTCAATCCCTTTGCTAGACGCATAGCGGATTTTTCTCATCTATTTCTTTGATGATAAGAAACTTTCTCTTACCCCAATCAAAGGATACAGATCTATGCTTTCGCTTCATTGGCTTTTCGTAAGTCATCACAAGACCCAGCCATTTCGAAACTGTTCCGAGCCATGGAACTTCAACGGCCTGTTTCTCGTTCCCTTACCCCTAAATGGAATTTGACTTGCGTTCTTTGGTCGCTTACTTAGGCTCCATATGAACCCATTCATCAGGCTTCTTTACAGTTCCTGACCTGGAAGACCGTTTTCCTTCTAACTATGGCTTCAGCCTAAAGGAGAAGTGAAATGCATGCTCTTTCTATCGAAGACGGCAATCTTCGTTTTGATCCGATGGCTCCGTCACTTTGATGTGTCAGCCAGGATTCCTTGCTAAATATTCTCCCCTCTATGGCTTCTATACCCTTCAAGGTCCCAAGTCTTTCTTGAACTTGTGGACATGAAGATGAAGATAGACTCCTCTGCCCAGTCAGAGCTTTGAAGTTTTACCTCAGCAGAGTTAAGTTCATTCGAGGTTCTCGCAAAAGACTATTCATTCCTTTAAAAAGGGGTGGGGGAGCGATGTGTCTGCTGCTTATATTTCTCATTGGGTAGCCTCAACAATGAAATGCTTACTCTTTTCTCTCATCCATGGATTCATCCCTTTTTAAGAGCAGACCGCATGCATTTCGAGCTCTTTCAGCTTCGTGGGTGTGTATATAATCACACCCCACTCTCTGACGTGCTCCAATATGCTTTCTGGCGGAATCCGACCACCTTCTCCTCCTTTTATCTTCGTTCTCTTGAGTGCCAACAAGACAACATGTATTTGTTGGGCCCCTTGTAGTTTCACAAACGGTAGTGTCTTTTACGACATAGACGTACTTACTCTTATCCGAGAGGTCAAAGTCAATACCGTACTAACGAAGATTAGCCATGGGTATGGGTTCTGCTATCATTAGCTGATAACCCTGGATATGGGTTTTGCTATGATGGGGATTGGGGCGCTATACGCGAAACTTCCAGCCGCAGCTGCAAATTCAGCTATTAGATAGCAGGTAACGTATGTATGACATTAAAGCAAATCTTTCAAGTAAAATTCATTTTAATAACTGAATACTTACCTGCTATCGGTGAGTCCCACCTCTCACCCCGCTCTTCGACTAATATTTTTGTATATATTGGAAGAGGAATGTGTATTGCGGGGCATCGGTTTAGCTAGGTAACCTTACACTATGTTCCGACCTAGTCTCAATCGCGGGCATTAGGCGGCGGATCCAGAAATTTCCGGATAAATTACCCACCTTGGAGGTAGTAGCTATTAGATAGCAGGTAAGTATTAATATGTAGTAATTAAAATGAATTTTACTTGAAAAAAATGTATTAATATCCATAATTGTATTCGCGAGCATACGCTCGTATGCCCGTTCTTCAATACCGCCACCTGCTTTGCTGATAGATGCGACAAGGTCAAAGGCGTAGTTCTGTCGAGGAAAATCCAGTGGGCATCAATATTGATTTTATGCATTTCGATTGTGAAATCAATCATATCCTCTTGAACATTTAACTGAACGAATTTTTCCAACGATATTGCATGAAGTAATTGGAATTCCAGTATAGGACAGTGAAACAAAATAAGGACGCACACGATATATGTATCGGCCAATTGCACATATTGTCTATTTCTCCCGTTGTTTTGTTGCACACCGATTTTTGAATATTGTTCAACGCTGTAATGGTAGTCCATCTTTCAGCAAGACCATTGTACAAATGCAGCCGGATAATTAATGCATATACCAGCATTAAACCCTCATGCTGATTTCGTTTCATTGATTTCAGATAAATAGCAGAGAAATATATGTTCAAACTCGTGTAATTCTCGCATTGTTTCATTAACCACAAGTTCCGATAAAGCATTGGCAACATTGATCATGGATTCATTTGCACCGTAGTTAACAAAACAACTTGGATTTGATTCAGTCTTCAGAGCTTCAAAGGGTATTTCTATCGTCTTTGTTTGAAGAAGGTATATGGCGAGCACGCAGCCGAAGTCGAGATTCCAGTTAATTTACGGATAAAGTAAATAAATTACCTGGCTATTATCTAAAAAATGTTCGTTAATAAAATAGAATTGTCTTTATAATCAAATTTACGTTATAAGCATATTATTTGTATGTTGATTGGTAATACAGCAGAGGCTATCTTACATATATTTTAATTCACATTTAGTAATCTTCTTTGAATTTCATTTCCTTCTTGTCCAGTCCTCTCTTTTGGTATAAATTTTCCGAAGGACTCGGTTGTCATGAACTATTTTATGTTCCTGCTATTTTGTTCCTGCTATTTCGTTTTGTAATCATGTTTCAGTCGCACGTTGTCTTAATTCATTTCCGCATTGAATATAAAATACATAAGTGAACAAATCTTAAAATAGAAAAGAAAGTAATAGCAATATCATCAGCATTAGTAATGCTTTATGATACTGGTGAGACTACTTTGCGTCGTCAGTTTGAGTAACGTTGATTGTCATAATAATCATCACTAAGAAAGTTTTTAGATTCTGTTTAAACACCATCTGAAAATGAACATTTTATTTCCAAGTTATTGGATATAATAAGGGTACTGACAACAGTAAATGCGTTTAATAAAAAAATCTCTGCCCATGGCTACATTTGCTTTTCAAAAACCTGTCAGTTAAGTTACGCGACTGACTGCACGCCATGAGTACACATCTTATTTCAAGAATATCTTGTATGCGATTTTTATCTTGAAGATAGATTTAAGATGTGTATGTCAAATGTCATATATTGAGAACCAAATGAATGATTTGAACTCATATACACTCTTATAGATTTAGTGAAACTGGTTTTGAACACACAGTTAGAGCAACATTATAGCATGACAAAATTACTTATCGACTAAATGGTCAATTAGTAAACCAATCACTTAAGGTAAAAATGACCGGAGTGTTGCGGCACTTGTTGAATCTTGTTGACAAGTGTTGAGCACAATCGTTCCAAATTCCCCATTTTACAGTCCAGCAAAGAGGAGACATACTATTTTTGTTCCGAACATCTGCATGCGGTTGTATTTTTATTTTGTCAACTTCTGTTAAGGTCAATATATATTTAAAATTGTTCTTAATAATTCGATCGAGATCTCCCATCCACGAAGCCAGTTTGATTTGCGATCACTTAATAAACAATCATCTGTGTGCTTCACAGATAACATTTATTAACTTGATTATAGGATAGTTTCAGGACATTATGTTTAAAAATTAAAAACAAATTCAAAAGTTAATTTCGTTTTACAATTTGTATTGCTTAAACCTTCACATGTTGTATATTTAAAACAAAAAAAACACGATTTTTTGTGTGGTTTTATGCTATCTTTCAAAGTGACTTAGTTCTGTTTGTTAACTCAGTAAGCACGACGGACATGTATATCCTCATTAGTAATCACTCTATTGCCCAATATTTTTCCGATTGTACAGGTAGTTTAAGTTGAAATAAACATCCTACCAATGTTCGTAAAATGATAGCATCAAGGAAGATTATTTACCTAGTTAAGCAATGCCGTTTTTCTTCAACATGTTGTTTAATTTTGTAACCTAAGTAACAAGTTGTATTTAAGGAAAGCGATTGTTGAGCACAACGTTATTTCAGAGTAAGTTCGCCGTATAATATTAACACGGTCTTACTTGTTAACTTTTTAAAGTTAAATAAATGTTACTGGATATGAAAATTGGGACTTAATTAGTAAGTGCGTTATATATTGCAGTTTTACCAATATAAACAATGATCTTTCAAGTTCATGTAGAAATATATGTATTGTCTTCCGCGTTAAAGTTACGGTTATGTCTTATGTAAATACATGTAAAAGACGACACAATATGACAATAATTCATAAATCATGTCGTTACTTATAAAATAATATAATTGTTATGACAATATTATTTTACTTGCTTTGATGTGATTTTATTATAAAAAAATATTATTTTAAAAAAAGAAATACATAAAAAAAAACAATAGGTTATTTATCAACACTGGGACCTTTGTATTTACTAATGTGATCTAGCCGAACCTCATTGCCCTTATTGCTCCGAGTCAAAAACCCGATTGTCTTAATATAAACTGTCATTAATTGTTTTCAGATATTTAAACAATGCAGTATCATATATTCAAAAAAAATCTGGGCGCAATATGGTGTTGGACATTCTTCATGCCATCAACGGCTGAACTCCATATACCCGAAAGCATCGCATCTTTAAATGGACCCGCTGTAACAAAACAAATTCCCTTGTGTGAATTCTATATTTGGGAAAATTCTAAATTTTATTTTCAAAGCCGACTGCGTCAACTAGATCCAAAATTCGTTAAGTTTAGAATACAATTCGCGGACAACTTTGTTGTTGAAAAATGTGAACCTCAGGTATTGAAGCCGCACATCTGGTTCTTTACGTCATCGACAGCGACTACAAAATATCCGTACCTGTTTTGGAATCTCGACTTCGGGCTGCTTACGTTTGACCTCCTCGACACGAAAACGCTAGAAATCCCTTTCGTTGATCTCAGGAGTCGATCAACGTCACGGTGTTTGGTAGACTTTGGTGCAAATTACTCCATGATCAATATCGCGAATGCCCTGGCTGAACTTGTGGATAATGAAACTGTGAACGGCGTTCATGTGTTTGAAGAAATATACTTCTGTTATTTGACTGAAATGAAAGGAGCTACGTCTCGACTCGGATATTATGCCGGACTCTACTTGAATTACCCAACGCCGTCTTTGAAATATTCTTGCTGCGTTATTACTTATGATTACGTCTTAAGCGAGTATTCGGAACCGGTTTGCGATACGTTACAAGAGAAATGGACACTGTGCACCATTGGTCCATATATCGTTGGCGTTAGTTTACTTATGTACATTCCAATTCTTGTTTTGGATTTATTGCACTGCTTGGGAACGGACGAAATTATTAAATCCTTTGACCACGATAGTTTGTCTGAACTTTGTTCTTTTTCTAATAATGAACATGATCGTAAATGGGTCTACCTCGATGGAAAGTCGCCTATGACATTATCACATCTTCCTGCACAAAGTATGACACGATTCAAAACCGCACATCCGGTTCTTTTTTCGAGATTGCGACGTTTTCTGTGCATGTTTTTTACTCCAGTCATACTGTATATCAAACTATTTATGTACAGAAACGGCATGGGAGTTAATAACAAGATAACTGTAGATGATCTGGTTAGACGAGGCAATCCACTGGGCTTTCTTTCAGTTCTTGCGAATTCAACTGATGCCCGAGAGGTGTTTGTCCCAATACTTGGTTGTCCGACCGGGGCTATGATTCTTTACGTGTGCATCGGAATCGTTCTGCTTGTCCTACCTCGAAGTTTAAAACAGGTGATAGAGAATGGAACGCCAAAGGAACGACCGTGGTCGCCGTTTTTCCTCGGTCTTGATGAAATTCTTTGCATGGCGCAAATAGAGCAAGTGACGGAGCCCGGATACCACCGAGCGGCAGCTGTCTGTCGGGGGAGCTTTTATATGATGTTCACAAAGTCATTTTGGCACAAATTGTTTTATATGCAGCAGAAGAGGATACAACGATTAAAACGCTCAACTGGGTGTTTATTCTTTGTGGTTTTGCCTTTTGTTGCATTCCTTTGTTTAATGGAAATAGTACTGTGTGTCGTTTATAACCTGATTCCATTAATCAACATTACCGGTATTATAATTAAAGGAGCAGTATTGACAAAAATGGCTCAACGGCGGTACTATAAATGGCTGAGCTGCATTTGTCCGACTCCATTATTCTTGTTTTGTGTCTTAATCTGTGTAGTTCTGTAATCTTTGTTTGGATACATACTTATTTTGATTTTCCTTGAGAGTTTTGTGTTCATCTCACAAGTTGCTATTTTTAAGTTTGTAGCAGTCATTCTTTTCCCTTCCGTTGCGTTCGGTCATCTGTTTTTCTTTGTAGTTCTGCTGTATTACCTGTTTCGACTTGCTCGAGGATTTGGGGAAACTTATTTCGATCTGCTATCAATGGCTGTTGAGAAATCACAGGATCTGGACGTCCATGTTAACCACGTGTGTATTCAACGCGGAACAATAGAAATCTCCAACGTGCGGGCTACGGGTGTCCGAAACATTCGTGTGAATAACGTTGTTATTGAAGTTCCACACAACACGTTGCAGAGAATAAAACTTGAGCAACCTCCAAGGAAAACACATCAGAAGGGACATACGCATGGCATACCAAAAGACCTTTTTGAATACTTAGTCAACAAACATCGACCCGTACATATTCAGGTTTTGAAGCTGATATTTCACTTCGCGCTGATTATAATATTAGTTATTTTGACGATGTCAATAATGGCCAAATATAAAATGCAAAAACCATCGGAGTCGTCTGACGTCATGCACGTGATATTCATAGTTATTGTCGGTGCGTTGCCAAGAGTTTTGGAGATTATCATGTTAGATGACAATGATATGTTAAAACGACAGTTAGAGGAGAACAAGATTGAACAGTCCATTCTGAGGTACTGGAGGAATCGGTCTGAAATAACCGAAGACCTTGGACGGTGTAAAACAAGTTCTTAGCTCCTAACTTGAAATACCGAAATGTTCACGTAACGCGTGTTTGGCATGTTTATAGTTTCAAAATGCCGAAAGCTGACGTCATCAGATTCTCTGACAAAATCAAGTGATACTTTTAGTTACGGTCAGAGCGTTGCTGAGTGGGACTTACATATTAAGTATTGAATTTACTTATAAACTCAAGGACAAACAATTCTGCACAAGTATTAAAATCTTCGCAATTTAAAATGCTGGTACCAAATTCAAAATTCATAGAAATAGACAAACCGAATCTGTTATGGAAATTGTAGCCACCATTGAGATAAAAGCTGTGCACTTTTGCCTCACACAGCGCGCGCTAAAGTAGGTTTATTTTACCAATCAATAATTCATTTACAATTAAAAGAAAGTGCGAATTTTTCAAGCATATTAAGGCTATAATTGAGTTTTATATAATAAGGAATTTGTTTATGTTGTGCTTATGTATATGAATTACTTATTGTGTTGAAACTTATTTGAACCAGGGCCGTTTTCATACTACCAACATTGTGACATTTTATTGTTTTAAATTTTAATATTTGTTAAGTTATTAAGTATATTGAGTATAAATTACAAAATAAAAAAATACATAATCTTATAAAGCCTTTATATTGTGTTAAATTATGGTTTATATTTGCATCATGTTTATTTTCTAAACGTAAATGTATAATACTTTTTCCAAAATATTTTTATTTACTTGTTATATTTTCTTAGAATCGAAATACACTTGTGCTCAAATGTGTCTTTTCAATCGCTTGATAAAACCAATCAAATGAAATTGTTCTTACTTGTATAATCATACATAATAACACATAATTCAATAGTACAATAATAATAGAATAATACAGATTCACAAACATAACACATAAAACAATGATTACAGATGGGATTGGTAACAAACCACGTATATTTTAACCGGAAATCTGACCACCTGTGATAGCTGTGAAGAAATGTCCAAGATTTTTTGACAAAGAATGGGTCTGTTAAATGTGGAAGCGGACAACGACAACGAGCGAGGCATGGTATAGTAATGCGCATGTGGGGGTTAGAGGGTTAGGGTTAGGGTTAGAGTTAGGGGTCAGGTTTGGGTTAGAGTTAGCCTTAACCCATACCTTAACCCTTACCCGACCCCTAATCCTAACCCTAACCTAACCATAACCATGGGTTATGTCCCCTATACCATGCCTCGCTCGTTGTAATTGTCCTCTTCCCTGTTAAATTACCTACACAATTTAAAAAAGAAATTGAAATAAAATTTTTTCGAAGTGTATTGCTACATAAAACCAAATGATGATTGTGTTTATTTTTTCAAACACATCGAAACTGGTTTAAGCGTGATAACATTTCAGTAATGCATTAATGACTGACTAAACGTTCTAAAATGAGCCGATCACATGTAAGTGTACTGGGAAAATGAACCACAAATGGTCTTCATAGACACTCTCGCGTTGAGACATGTTTAAAGAACACACCTATACAATCTCACAAGTAAACATTTATTTTAAACAAACTCGACATTTTTCACGGAAGATATATTTACCTTTAAACATACTTTTTTTTTTAAAGAAACTTAACTAAGGAAGATAAACATAAAGGGAAGTATACTAAAGTTACCCATCTCAAAAAAGGTTGTTACACGACTATAATTTTGAAGTATATACACATTAACATCCCTACCGAGCGGAAAATGTTATCGTTGTTTATAATTTACCTTCCATCCCTAATTTCACATGTTTTGTTTCTGTTCGCTGACTATAAGGAAACAATCCACGTATAACAGACCCATGCCTGCTGACAACTTTCAGAACACACTTAAAAAACGAGATTTTGAAACTGCTTCGAGCATATTTGCTTTACATTTTATTTCTGATTGGTTGTGTTCTATACTCAAACGCACGAAATAACTGTTGTTGTTTTTTCGAGGAAGCTGCTAACTCTGCAGTTCACCTTACATGCCTTTAATCAACAGCTAATTAAATTCTGGAAAACTTTTCCGCCAGTAGACCCGAATGAAAATTTGTGAATATTTTATAGACTGATTTGAGAGAAATTCCATATAACATTGGTCTCATCACTGCGTCGTTTTGGAGATGAATGACAACAGCGTCAAGTATGTAACACTGATCAGTGTAGAGAAATCCAGACTGTTCTTTGCATGTTCATACGCAACATTGATATACATGTCGGCCCAGTTACAATAACGCATTATATTCAATATCGCAGAATTTCAGGGTCAATACTTGGTCTGCAAATTTTCAGGGGAAGACAGAATGGACTATCTATGAACGTCTTATGATGATAACACAGTATTGATTTCAAAATATTTTTTAACACGAATTCTATATAAATGTCGTAAGGACGTAGGGGCCAGTCATTTATTCTCTTGTGTGACTTGTTTTTCTGCATTTATTTATAAAAAAAATGTGTCTTTTTTAATGTCGTAGCTTAAATGTGTGTATTTTGAATTTAAATGCGACGGTTTAATGGAAGTTCTAGTTATAATAATTTTGGAATATAATATGCTTTAGAAATATAACACTACAGTGATTAACTTGATTTTGTTAAAGACATTAACATGAACTTACAAGGGCATTATCCATGCATGATAATGCCACAGCTCGTTGCATACTAATCTTTCTAAGTGTCATCTTTAATGGCTACACTATTTTGCAATATATGCCTGCGGACAAAAAAGATTAATCAAATACACATGTGTATGTATAAGTATGTCACGTGAATACTGATTGACCAATGAAAAGTAACAAAAACTGTTCAAGTCAGAATATGAAAACACGGTTGTTGATTACATTAAATCTAGGAATACTAAAAATTATGTTAAGCAAACTTCATCCGAGCTTTAATTTAAAGCTAACTGAAATAAAATTAAATACATTCTTAAGGAATGTAAAAATTAAAACCGGGAATACAATTTACAATAATATTACGTTTTTAAAACGAATAAGCCCGTGTATATAATTTTTTTTAATCATATGACGGAAGTTATAGGTAATTTATCATATTTACTTCAAATTTCACAATTGTGAAACGCGGCATTCGGGAAGATTTAACTGTGCGATTAATGTTTAACTACCGCCCTGTGGTGTCCGAATAGACAAACGTGAATGGAGTCATTTTAACCAATGCGCATGGCAGAGTAGTTGTTTTTGTTCCGTTGTCTCTATTGACCTATACCAAGTCAAAGCTGTTAATAAAAATCACATGAAAGTGTTAAAGACAATACAAAGGTGTTATAGATCAATTTACTGAAGATTTTTTAACTCCATATTTATCTGCGTCAAGGCATATAAGGATCGCCCATATGTATAAAGTATCGAGATCAGACTGTTAAATAAGTACACAGTAAGTACATCAGAATTTACATTGAAAATAATATATGAAAAGCGCAAATAATTGTATTCGATATTTTGCTAATAATGTTTCATATAACTATTGTATAACGCAAAAGAAAATGCAAAATGGTTGTTTGAAAATAGTTAAAGAAAAATGTAATGGTATCTTTGCTATATTGATTATCATATAAAATGCGTCGGGTATTTGCAAAAGTAGAAGTATATCGTTTTGTAAAAAAATGAAAATCATAAACTTTGAATAAGACGTTTCGTATCGATACAAACACCAGTATGTTTGACAAATTTATAGCAAAAACCTCATGAAGGGGGTTCGAAGTTTACACCTGTTATTTGCCATAGCGCTTTAAGCAGTGGATACGTTCGGTGAAGTCGCTTTGACTCCAACCATGAGCAGTTACGCCGAGGAGAATGTAAGCAATGATACTTTACCATTGTGCAAATTTAAGGTGTGGAACGAAAGCCAACACTTTTTCTATATTCAATACCATGAATCGAATCCAGCATTCGTCAAATTCCGACAGAGAATCATTGGGACCTCCGTCGTGGAGTCGAGCCATGCTGACGTGGTATTGCCACATCATTGATTCTGGACCTACTCAACCAAGCGCTCAAAATATCCGAACCTCAGGTGGTTTATTGACTTCGGTATAGTCTCATTTTCCCTGCTAGATGCAAGGACATTAGAATTTACATATATGGCTGTCGAATCAATACCAGATGAAAATTCTCTTCAGTGTAAAGTAATATTTGGTGATAACATGTCAATGATGAACGCAGTGACGGCATTTTCTGAAGAGGTTTCAAATACACGAATGACGAACATAGATTTCAACAACAGTATTTCTGTTATGTGACATTACTAAAAGATTTCAGTACCAGCATCGGCTATCTTGCTGGACTTTATTTTAATTTTCCAACTAATATCTTTGCATACTCATGCTGTGAATTAAACTATGATTACGCTAACGGAACACATTCAAAGCCGGAATGCAACCAAAAGCAGAATAAATGGACAATGTGCACTACTGGACCGTATTTTGTCGGAATTCTATTTTGATATTCTTTCCGTTATTTGGATTCAATATACTCGGCGCAATGTCAAAATCGGAAATCATTTAACCATATGACCACGACAGACTGAATATATCTGCATCTTTATCTCAAGAAAGACAAGAAGACGACAAATGGATATTCCTTGATGGAAAACAACCATTGACTTTGTCAGATTTGCCTTCGAGAATGGTATCCGGCTTCAAACATAATCATTCCTTAATGTTTTCCCGTCTGAGACGATTTTTGTGCGTGCTTAGTGTACCCGTGTTATTGTTTTAATAATTTTTAATGTATAAAGACGGTATTGGTTCAATTAACACAATAACTGTAGGTGATCTTGTTTCTAAAGGCAAGCCTTTAGGATTCGTGTCTTTTCTAGCCGCGGCTGATGATGGCCGAAAAACATTTGTACCGATTCTAGGAGGGCCGATAACAGTTATATGCATCTATTGTATTCGTGGAATTATTATAACGGTAATTCCCAGAAGTTTGAAACAGATTGTTGAAAATGGAATGCCGACAAAACGACAATGGTCTCCGTTATTTTTCGGACTTGACGAAGTATTATGTATGATTCACCTTGAACCGGAAACTAAGCCCGAATATTACAGGGCGACTGCATTGTGTAAAGACAGCTTTCTGATGCTTTTCAGCGGATGTTTTGGCGTAGACTTTTCTTCTCCCAAAATGTGCATTTTATGCAGTTATACAGACATAAACTCATGTTCTTTACAATTGTTTTACTGTTAAATATATTTTGTTCTTTGGAAATTGTTATTTACTTTATCTTCAATGCTTTTCCGTTATTTAACGGTGGAGGCATTATCATAAAAGGCTTTGTGGTATCCATTATGGAACAAAGGAAGTTTTATCCTGGTTCGAGGTTGTTGTCATCCAAATCTGTTCTTGTCTTTATTTGTGTTATCTGTTTTATAGTTTTTACATTGTTTTCATATGTGACAAGTTTAATTTTCCTTGATATTTTTATATTCATATCGCAGATACTAATAATGTGCTTTGTAGCAGCTGTAGTATTTCCTTCTTCCAGTTTTGGCTATATTTTTGTCTTTGTAGCCATATTGTACTTTTTCGACTTATTCGACAATTTGGGAATCTTTATTTGGAGCTACTGTCCATAGCTGTTGAAAAGTGTTTTATTTTGGACACCCGCAATAATGTTGTAGCTCAAGCTTATGATGTAGAAGTTTCAGGCATCAATGTGTCTGTTAATGACGATGCAACCCTAGAAAGAACTTCCCTTACAAATAAGTCTAAAAAAATACGCCAGAAAGGAAGCTTCCATGGAATTCCTAGAAATTTGTTTGAATACTTGATCCGGAAGTATCGCTCTATATACTTTCAGGTCATCATGCTACTTTTTAAAATTACGCTTATTATAACTTTGTCAGCTGTGACACTTTATATTATGAATACATTTAATGTTTCAGCTGCTTCTGAACGGGAAGACGTCATGCATGTGGTCTTTGTGGTAACAGTTGGTGCGTTGCCAAGAGTGATGGAAGTCGTTTTTATCGATGAAAGTGACATTATTAAAAGACAAATGGAGGGAGCAAATATAGAAAAGTCAATAGTACGATTCTGGAATTGTGAGACAAGCGTGGACATTTAAACCACGGCATTATTTTGAGTCTTAGGTCGGCCGTGATAAAAACTGAATATATGTCTTGTTTGATCTCTGATCATAAGTTTCTCCATAGCTTTTTAGACATAGTTTAAACCAATTTTGATAGCAAATAAAGCGCATATTATTTTAAGTATTGTTTTAGTCATATATTGGCAATTTTTATAGCACTTAATACAAAAAAGTTTTTAATATTCGAAGGACATGAAGTCATCAAGTTCCAGCTAAATATAGCATAGAGCAATAAGTCTGCTGTAAGATATGACTATGGGCGGCATGTCGTTAAGTGACAACTATTGCGAAGGATTATAAACGGTGACTAGGCGTAAGTTCTTATCTCACTCTTGTCTAAGATGATTATAAAATATACTTAAAGTGTTTGTAGTTATAACCAATACATTCTACATTGAATGTAAGGCGGTATTGTTAAAGGTGCCCTTCGTTCTTATAGCTTGAATTTTCAAGCAAGACAGGACGAGCAAGACAAGAGTTTCACTGGAGATCATTACAAAGTACATAATCTAGAAAATAATGTGCGTAAATACACGATGGGCGGTTCGTTCAGGTTACGTTTTTATCAAAAAAAAATACAAACCTTAATACAATTACATTGTACAGACTCTGTGACATATACATGGAGTGTGATTTATACATGAATTAGACGGTGGCCGATTCTCGTATATCTAGTGCATATTTTTATAGTTTGTAACATTTTTAAGAACGTTTTCGTTAGCAGATCCCAATAGTGAATTGAATTTGTATAATGAAGGTCTAAGGTAAAATCTTTCATCGAGAAATATTCGCCTTATGATAATGTAACGTGGGCAAATGCATTTAGAATGGTACACGCCTACTAAATCGCGACTACCTCAATACAAACAGTATCTTTCGTTTCTTGAAATATTAAAAGAACCATAACAACCCATTTAAATTCTTATGAGTGTTCTCAAATCCTTAAGCGTGTCGCACATTTCCTCAGGTAAACAAATCGCCTCAACTCGCCGAATACACCTAATAAAGATGAAACAGACTTCCTTACATTTAATTGATTTACACAATTTTAAATACACACGTTGAATATCTTTAAACCTGGGTTAACCCAAAACTTATGGCGCATAATAAAGTGTAGAACCTACAAAAGCATCGAACAATCGACAACATGTCTTTAAACGTATTGGACCTTTTAAATTATATAACTGTTATAAATACTGTGATTTGACTTCCGCGTACTAATAAAACACACAGATCAAGATATAACAATACTTTAATGATTATAATGCAACAGCTAATTTCAACAATCGTCTTTCTTTTTCGGCGTCTTTTCTGTCTGCGCATGCTCCTTCCCGCGCTTCCGGTAGGTCACACGCCACACTCCAGGTCAGCCACAACACTCCCCCCGTCTTGATCGTTGAGGACCGCTCCCTGGAACCACATCCGGAAACGATAAACTGCAAATTGTCGGGATGTGGTTCCTCGTGTCCATCCTGGATTGCACAACTGGCATACATTGGGGGCCATCCATTACCTCAGTCGATCTACAGGGCAACCTGCCCCATGGGGATCGCACAAAACAGGTTTAAGGCGTTCCTTGTGGTGACCTCAAGAATGTGCCGTATTGTCACCTTCTATTAAGTTCCGCCAACAACGCAGCCACACCTTTAACTTCCGATGGCGCCGAATACAACCGAGAGAACGGCTCGCCCCCCCGGTATCCCAGGGATATGAATCGAGCTGACCAGCCACGGTCATGTTCTTCACTCGTTCCATGTAATGTGCCCCTTACCTTCCTTCCAATGTACAGCGGACTCTTACAACCGAATTTGGAGGTACCAATGTCCTTGAAACCACCGGTTTGTCGTATTCAAAGGTATACTGTCGCCATTGACCAATAGGCAGTCTGAGTGCAAATCAATCAATGCCTTGAAGTGACACAGCAGGTCATGTCCCAGCAACATCTTATCGCTGATTGGCGCAACGCATATCCCTTCCCTGGAAGACTGTTTTCCCAGCTGTACATGGATAGGCTGTGTCACAAATCCCTTTAGAATAGAATTCTTATCAGCAAGCTGCATGTTGATCTCCTTGACCTTGCCTGGTTTCCGCTTTAACCGGTCATAAACTTCTGAAGACAGTATGGATATATCCGCCCCAAAGTCTACCCGAGCCCTAACCTGCCGGTCTCCCACCAACATATTCACATAAGAGGACCCTGCCATCACGACCTTGACTGCTATCGTCTCCCCTCCACTTGCTGACACGGATTTGCCCTCTTCTATTTCCGCCACCAATCGAGATGAAGTATCCTGCTGCACTTCAACCGGCGCTAACAAATGGCCTCTATCTACATCGGGCTGCGGTGCCTGGCCTACGCCACCGGCCCCTTTGAGTTTAAAGGCTTCTGTGGACTCCTTTCAACCACTTGACCTCCAGACTTTTGTTTAAGGGATTCCTGATACTCCCTACAGTCTCTTTTTTATATGGTCCCTGCCATTACAATGAAAACATCTAAAGGTCTTCTGTGGGAACTTCATGTCCTTGTTATTTGTTGAACTGTTTGATGCTAGCTTCAAACTTACAAGTTAACTGCTCAATCGCCTTTTCCAGTCTCTCCATTCTCACGTCTCCCGGGGACTGAACCGCATTGACCGTTACTTCTTGGTCATATTTCCTGGCCTTCTTGCCATCAACCACTTGCGAAACTTACTGATGATGTCGTACCAGATCAAGAGCATGTTGAATCGTTCGTGGTCGTTCAAAGCAGGCGTGCTTTCCCGCTTCCCTGTCAATACAACCTTGACAGAACCTAGAAACTGCCTCCCGTTGACCAAACTGATCTGGAAGGTCCCTAAAAGCAGGCGTTGCCAGAGTTAACACTCTATCCGCCCAATCTTCTAAGGATTACCCCGGCTGCTGTGTAGCCTGCTGGAATTCGGCTCTACTGGTCTCGGGTAGTTCCTTGGAACCAAAGCGCCCTTCCATCTTTCTCATAATGTCGCGGAAAGAAAAACGTTCTCCCATGCGCGTCTCGATGGTAAAGTAGTCCAGAGCCTTTTCTTCTAAACACCAGTTGAGGTAATCCCGGCATTCATGGTCGGACCATTTGTACACCTTTCTGTAGCTGTCAAAATTCTGTTTGAATGACAGCCAACTGGTACGTTCATCATACCGTAGGTTCTTCGGCATCTACTTGGGATCACCATGGACTTTAGAGTGGTAATCATCCTCTGATAAACTACCAGACTCTGAACTCGACCGATAGTAGAACCTGGATCCTGATGACCTTGACCTACGGCGACCATGCCCATGACGATGACTCCTTGCTTTACCACCGTGTCTCGACCCCGATCTTGAACTTGAGTCGCTGGAGTGGTTCCTGCGCTTTGACCTCCCACCGGATGGAGCATGACTATGGCGGGTATGTTTGCGAACCGACCGTCTGTCATCGCAGTCGCTGTCATCGTCTTCCCTTGATAAACTATCATGGGAACGGCGACGCCTTAAATGGCCAGATGTCCTGGATTTTTCACCTTTACGCCATTTCTCTGCTCGCACCGGTGAATGACTCTCGGAGTCACTAGTCTCGTGTTTCTTGTATCGTGCACCGCTTTGTCGCTCCAAGGGCTTACATGATTTTTCATCTTTTTTCGGCTGCAAAATGTCAACATTTTTCAGATTAGGCTTCTGTTCGACTTGCTGCTGGCCTTTCTCTAATTTGGTGGCAGAGAATGTGCTTTTAAGCCTTACTGCAACATCCAGCTTGGCTGTACCTGGGGACTGGACCTGTACGCCTGCTGGTAGTGAGAGAACAAACTGCTCAACCTATGCAAACTGCTCGCTAAGGTCATCTGAAACGACTAAACTGAAATCCTGCTCTGCCTCGGGAAACTCCACGAGCTCCAGCACATGCCTGGGGACGGTTCTTCCCAATGCTAATGACAATAACTCTAGTGTCATAGACCCATGTTTTTCCCTTAATCGAACAATAACCTTCGCAGTCTTTTGTCCCACCCCCGGAATTGCACGTAACTCTGCCTCTGATGCAGTATTAATTTGAACAACCATTTTTATTTATTTTATGAACTAAATGAAACAAGCACGGGTGTGTTGCAAGTCTATTTAAACTATACAGAGTTTTGTTATGTATATATTGTACTCTTTAGTTTCAATCTGAAGTTACCAAAATAGTAAAACCAATGTATTAAAACCAAGTTGTTTTTGTTATTTTTATAAATTTTTTATAACGATGTTAACAAATGTTCACTTAATTAATGGCAACAAGGGCCCACCATACTATACATACCAACCAAACTGGTTAGACGTATGTGAGCAGCCATGTTCCAAGCACCTCCCTCCTTATCACTGCAGTAGGGCCCCTGGTTGCAAACTGCAACACCTCTGTGCACCTCCGCAACCTGCGATTGCTAGAAGATTCCCTGCACAAACTGCGCTCCACCCCTGTGTACCACCGCAAACTGCGATAGTTCTAGTGCACCCTGAAACCCGGTGATTTCCGCAATTAACCCCGTCGCCAATGTTGTTAATCCTGTGATTTGACTTCCGCGTACTAATAAAACACACAGATCAAGATATAACAATACTTTAATGATTATAATGCAAAAGCTAATTTCAACAATCGTCTTTCTTTTTCGGCGTCTATTCCGTCTGCGCATGCTCCTTCCCGCGCTCCCGGTAGGTCACACGCCACACTCCAGGTCAGCCACAACATAATAAAATAATGAAATCTTGTTTTTTTTAACGATTTATCAATTATGAACTGACTATCGGCTGTAAAATTCCCGATGTCTGTAAAACAAAATTTACATAATAAACGTAATTAAACTTAACATGAATGTGTATTGTTTCATTTTTATACAACCGTCGCTCGTCCTCGCGTACAGCGCAACATTTTCTGAAAACTATAATTCTTGTTTTCTTAACTGCGCGTGTTGCAATAAATTGCCGACTAAGTTTAGTCTGTTCGTATTTTTGTGGAACTTTGCCTAAAACAAGCAAAACAAAACCATACAGCCCAGTGCCCACATCTGCAGTATTTTGTAAAAAAACATATATAAATCCTCATAGGTACAGATAACATTTATATCTGTAACTTCCGTGGAATCTATGATTTATGTATCATAAACCATTCAATGCATGTATGAAAAACAAATACAATACAGCTCAGAATGCAGTATGTTCGAAATACTACCGTACAAGAAACATCATTTAGTATATAATAAATAAATCATGCTGTTTTTTTACACGGGTAAGAATGATTTATTATAGAACAAAAAGTAACTGCCAATTTATTTATTGCACAAGAAACTATATAAATGAATGCATTAAACAAGCTTGATGTCACTGTTTAGAATAGCCCTGTTGTACTTCAAACAATCATAAATCAAAGCAGAGAAGTTGTTCGCTGTTGCATAATTTAAGACGCAGTTCATTTTTCAAAATTAATCGCAAGTTTGAAATGAACACACGCCATTCACATTTATGAATAATGTGTCATAGCGTACGGGTGGAGCTTTGTGTGCACTTTTTATCATCCTATTTATTTCATAGATATAGCTTAGACAAAATAAAAACAACATGGCCTTTTTGGACGTTCTGAATGTATAGAAAATATGATGAAAATGGCATTGAGAACTGAATATAATTTGCATTCACCATCATATTAAATGAATAGTGTTGCTCACTAAGAATATAATTTCATGATGAAAATTCACTTTACAAAACTTTTTATTTTTGACACCATATACAAATTCAAAATATACAAGCAGATCATTGATGAAAATAATAAAAAATAAATCTGCGAGCAATACTTTTTACTCACGAATGAGGTAGTCATCAAGACAGCCCTGTTGACCCGTACATTGTTGTTAAGGGATCATTATATGTATCTTTTGACGATTTGAAAACCTAAAAATTATAAAGCGTTGCAACGCGAAACGATTGAATAATTTGGAGAGTTCTGTTGTTGTCGTGTAAATTACGAAACTACGAAGATTGCTTATATAAGGTATAAAATACTTAAACTGTGTATGCCCGGCGTAATAGCCGAGAGGGCTAATGCGTTTTTACTTCAGACTAACTCCAGGACTCCAGGGGTCACTGGTTCGAGCCCTGATACCGGCTACTTTTTTTCCTTTTTTAAATTTTATTCTTGATTTTCCGTGAGGTCGAAAGCTTCGGCAAAACATAATACAGCGTTTTTGTTTAAATACAACAAGGCTAATAGAGACTTTGTTATATATATATATATATATATATATATATATATATATATATATATATATATATATATATATATATATATTTATATAACTGCTTATCGGATATCCGAAAATGTGTATAGTTGAATACATTTTAGATATAGTAGTAATATGCACTGTAAGTCAGTGTTTTTTTTCAAATTTAAGTAGAATTTTTCCTGATCAATGCTTTAAGTCAACCACACAACGTAACAAATGATAAAAACCATGAGTATTTAGGTGGAGTGGGAATGATAGACCCTTGTGTATGTCACAGCGTATGCTCAATCGGTTCATATACTTAGATAATTACTATCCATTAGTACTTTGTTCGTAATTAAGCAGTACACTCCGTTATTTTGTTCGCCTTTTGTACGCAACTTAATTTGCACATTTGTTTGTGAAAGAAACTGTGTTTGATTTTGCGAAACGTGCGATAATTTTACGGTAAGTTTGGAGAAACATTAAAATGTTGAAAATTTTAATCAACACAAAAAATGGCCACAACCGTTTCCCCTAAAGTGATGTGCTTTTGTTTGGCATAATTGGGTTAATTTTGTTATATCGGAGTCGATTTCATCAAAAGGATTATTTATCCACAAAAAAACAAATTGCATATCGTTTCAACGCAATAACGTTTTGTGTTAAACTTACCTTGTTTATTGTTAAAATGTTTATGCAATGTAGTTATTTGTCTTTTAACTTAAAATACAGAAATTTTATGGTTTTATAAAATAATAAATTCATGTTAAAACATTACTTTTTTAGATATTGCATTTTCACTGACTACTACGTTGTTCGACGAACTTAAAAAAGACGTGAAGATTGGCATCAGCAAACGAATCGGACAAGTCAAAGACACTCTATCCCAGCCTAGTGAGAAAGTGACCTAATCACGCTGGAGTTAAATACTAAGGTTAAGCATTTCACAATGGTTTAGTGTTTTGTTTAATTAATTTGTTTTAGTTCGAACAAGAAACAATTTTACCACTACGTTACAAAATGCTGCGCACAATTTTTGTATATAAAATTAACGTTTAAATGGAATTACGTAGATTGTTTGCTCGCAAAGAAACAGTGGGCAAAAAGTCCCGATGGAATCGCAGGGATCACAAACCGAAAAAGAATGAATATATCTTATTCTTTTATACCTAATGATAAAATATGACATTCATGCAGTGAAATAACAGCAGTTAAAATAAATAAATTGTTATTTTCACCGATGAAAATAACACATTTTCGGAACTACTTTTTCTATTTTTAGATTATCATATCAATATTTACTATGTATTTTTTTTATGACCGCGAGTGAATTAAAATCAATTTTCCATCGAATCCAACATATTTTATTTTTATGTTATGCTTTTTTCACCGTTTATTTACATTGTAAAAGAGGTTAACTGGATTATTTCGCTGGATTTATGACGTCATTTTGTGTATTGAAATGTATTGAGGGAACGCAACGGGAGAAAGGGTAACTTTTCAGCGAAAGGGAAACAACTGTTAATTATTTTCTTGAAAAAGGGGCATTAAAGAAACAGAAAATGTGTTCATGTCAGTTTAAGATCGTGCGCCACGCGTGAAAATATATTTTCTATGATCACGGGTGAAATAACAAACGATCTAACACTGACATTAACAAATATCCTCTATGTATTTAGCGGCGTTAAATTACTATCCTTCGTTTGTTAATGCATTATAAATACATGTTTTTCTAATGGCTTATTCCTGATACTTTGTTTTATCCATTAAAAGATAAGTTTATAGCTCGGAAACATGAACCTTGGATTAAACTTAAAATGCGCTTTATAATGTCATTTTTTGTGAGTATTGTGATGGACTGCATTAGCATCGAATTTACATGATTCGAAAACCGACACTTACTTTTATTCCAAGTACTCATGTATATGTTAAGCACCTGCTTTAAGATCAGTGATTTGCAATATGTTGTTCATATGAAGTGCAAAAGAGATAACACCATAAGCAAGACCCCTGGGTCATTCAATAATAATATTGACGTTGAAAGTATACTTCTTTTGACTTTTGCATGATTTCGTGCTTACATAATTGGGCTTCGTCAATAAATGAGTCGGGCTGGTAAATACTTAGACGTATATTTTGGCCTTATTCCTCCCGCACTCTCCCGATCCGACGGTAAATACTTTCCAATTTCTCATACATATGAGTGCAACAATCATTATGTTGTTGATATATAAACAAGTTAATAAGAAAATTATATATGTATGCGATTTTTTAAATACTATAACGTATAGTTTTGTTTGCTGGCTAACTATATCAACGAAACCGCAGTTCTTCCTCATGTCACATGTGTTCGCATGTTGATTGAGTTTATTATTATTTAAATTTATGTTATCAATTTCGTATTTGTTTTACAAAATTGTTATTCCTTATTGTAAAATAACTTGGAAGAATATTTTACTTCCCGGTGCATTTGCCTTTTTAATGAAATTGTATCATTGCATTATCGCGGCGCTAAAACTAACACGTAAGTTAATAAACGACATCTATAGCGACAATTGCAGCGCATGTACTGCCTTATTAAATGCATATTTCCCACCTATATGAAATAAGTGCGATAATATTAACAAAGGGTTCACGTCGAGGTAACAGCGCACCTTGCATATTTTGTTACGGCGTTAGAAACGACAGCTTTAGGGACAATGACAGTCCATGCACTGCCTTAATATGCATATTTCCTACATCTATAAAATAAGAGCGATAATATTACCAAAGGTTTCACGTCGAGGTAACACCGCACCTTGCATATTTTGTTACGGTGATACTTTTTGCACGACGGCGCCTCCTATCAAGCATTATATCGGAGTGAAATGTGCTAAAACAACAACGGATTCAACAGATATTTGACTTTACGTCGTTTTTGATGTTTTTTTCTCAATGCGACAGGTTAAACAGTCATCACGATGACAAAACGTCAAAACGGCAAATGTATTAATTTCGTGTATACATGCGTATGCTTTAAATATTGTATTCTGATTCGCACAAGGAATGTTCATATCTGTACAATCAAACTTGATCGGCTTATTGCATTTGCTTTGTATTTGTTTGCATTATCCCCTTACACGTAAAAAAATAGTTCATACATGTGCTTATTTATAAACTGCTTATAACTGGACTTGTTTCCGATATGTTGACCATCAACCAAACTCCAAAACACCCAAACGCCGGAATCTAAACGTGTCATGTGATTGAAGTGTGAGCTTGTAAAATAACAAATGATGATTTGTACTTCACCTATTAACCAATAAATGATGGTTAGAGAAGATATAAGTGTATATGCGTGTAAGTATTTTTACAGTGGCATAGAGGTGAGATTTACTCTGCTTGCTTTAAATTTGCATTCCTCTATTTTTTCATCTCGTTCACACGGAATACTAACTCAAGGGAACAACATTCATGCACTAACTCGTGGGAACAAGGTTACCATGTCGTAGAAACGACTCATTAAGTCGAGGGAACGAGAAAAAAGAGGAGCTTAAAACTAAATAAAAGAGGAGTGCAATGAAAAAAATAGCGATGCAGTAAATTAAGGAAGGGTGAAATAATCAAAAGAGGAAAGAAGTTTAGCTATCTCGAGGGAAAGAGTTCGCTTATTTGTTTACATGTGTTAGTCAGCAAATCAAATTTTTTCCTATATAAATTTAACCTTAACCCATGATCATCATGGCCGACAGAAACGAGATGACGGTAAGGTTTTTTCAGAAAGGACTTTCATATCGTCAATTGTGTAATCTTTAAACCTAAAGAAATGAAGCGAATTGAATCAAAGGAAAATCAACTTCAAATTAAACCCCAATTTAAATTTGTTCATTGAACCTTATTTGTCAAATATCTTTATTTCATTGCCAGAATATGCGTTACACATTGATACATTGGTGTTTAATACGTTGTCTTGAGGTTTCGCAGATTTTGCGTGGGTTTTCGGTGTTAAATTTGTGTGTCTTTCGAAGTTTATGAGGTACTTCCACGCCCGAGGCTACATTATATGAGGGCCCGGTGTGTTCCCAGCACTCCTTATTAATTAACTATTTGACACACGAACAAATTTACGAATTACGAATTGTGGATTAAAACTGCAATGTCCAGCTATTTTTTTTTTACTGAAATATTTTATTTTTTTCATTTATTTTACCATGTTTGACATATACATATGCAGCATTTACATGTTCATACATAACACATTGGTTATATAATATAACATATATTGATCACTCGTTCATATTTTTTTTTGATTTTCAAAAGAGTAAAACAATATACAGTGCATTCATTCATATAGTTCACACAAATACTACATTCATTGTCAGTATTAATCATTTCATGAGAGGCAAAAAAAAGGCATGCACTCAGGTGAATTCACACTCGCTTTTACATACACACGCACACACGCACACACACCCGCGCGCACGTACACGCATGCACGTTCGCACTTACATACATACAAACAATACATATTTTTGTTTAAATGGTCCAAGAAAAATATCAAGTAATTTAAAAGCATTTACAATACATAGTACAATATTTCTTGATTATGGTATTGTTAGTACTTTGCGGTTGACATTTTATTCATAGGTTTAAATGGTTGACAGCATGGGCAAAAAATAATTTGTACTAAAGAGAAATTCTGTTGGTTGAAAAATATTGTATGAGGTGGATCCATTTTTGATTATGTGTTTCATATTTGTTTTTAATGAGGGCAATTTCTGCTTCTGTCTGTATTTTTATCTTGAGATAATTTAGAAAAATATTGAAATTTGGGATGCATTTTTTTATTTTCATATTAAATATAAACGTTTTCATTAAAATTAGTGTAAAATTTAGAACATGATTGTATACTTTTTTGTCCATAAAACCAAGGAAGGCTATTTCTTTGCTAAATTGTATGTAAATGTTCACATCTTTCAGAAAGTGTTGCAGTTTTGTCCATATTTCTTGAATGTAGGTGCATTCCCGAAATAAATGGTTAATTGTTTCAATATTTGATTGGCAAAAATCACACAAGCTACATGCTTTCAGTCCACATTTGGTTAAGAATCTATTTGTTGGTACTATTCTAGATAAAAACTTGTATTGAAAATTGCGTAGATATGTATCAATCGTTGACTTAAATGGAATCGTATATATATTTTTTTGCAGTCTGCATTTTCTTTAAGATTCAATTGTTTGTCCCATTTCATTTCGATACAGTTATCAATTGTATTTTGTGTTTTTTGTTGTATGTTATAAAGTGTTTTATTTATTTGTTTGGTATTATCTATCAAATTACCAAAAGTTTATTCCGACATTGTTATAGTGTTAATCCCTTGTGTTTGCAATAATGTTTTATATTCTGTGGGAATCGCAGATAATAGTGAATAATAATTTAAAACTTCAAGTGGATTTATATTATATAAGCGTTGTATATCATTAAACGTATAATATGTATTTTTTTGATAATTATATTAGTGTCCAATTTTATCCCATTGTTAAACCAGTTTACCAGAAATATGGATTTGTTATTTATTTTTATATTTTTGTTATTCCCTATGACATGTTTACTTAAAGGAATGCCCCCTTTTGAACAGTTATATTCGTTCTTGATGTTTTGCCATGCGGTAAGTATATCTTTCAAAAATATATTTCCTTTACTAATGTCATGAATTATAGCTTCATCTAAGTTACTTTCAAATATTAGACTGGTACCAAAATGTTTGAGCTTTTCGTGTAGTAAGAGTTTCCATTTGCCATGATTGTTTTCATCTAGCAATCGTTTAACCCAGACCGCTTTAATCGCGTTCAAAAAGAAATTAATGTCTGTAAGTTTTAAGCCTCCATTTTCATAAGGTTGATGTAATCGTTTTCTTTTGATTTTGTCTGGTTTATCATCCCAAATAAATTTAAACATAGTTGTTATTAATCCATCTATTACTTGCTTTGGTGGATTTTGGAGAACCGAAAATGGATAAATTAACTTTGGTAACGCAAACGTTTTTATAACAGTAATTTTTCCCATTAAGGTAAGTTTTCTATGTTGCCACTGTTTTAAGCAGGCTTCAAAGTCTTTAATTTTTGGCATTAAGTTTTTTTCTATATTAAGTTTATGCTGATTATAAAAATTCATTCCTAGAGTTTTTGCCCCATTAGATGTCCAAGTAAACTTTTTTTCGGTACAATATTTTAAGTTTGAGTTTTTTTAGAGATCCTATTCTCATTATAGTGGATTTTGTTGAGTTTAGGTTTAGTCCTGATATTTTTCTAAATTTATGGAGGGTTTCCACTAGTGTTTCAAAGGTCGTTGCTGATCCATCATTGACAAAAGTTGCATCGTCCGCAAAAAAGGTTTGCTTAATTTCTTGGTCATTGATTTTTATTCCTTTAATCACTGCATTAGTATTTATATAATTCGATAGAATTTCCAAACATAAAATAAATAAGGACGACGATAGTGGACAACCTTGCCGAACTCCTTTTTCTATTTTAAAGCTTCTAGAAAGATTACCATTGTTTATAATGATGCTATTTATATTAGTGTAAAATACTTTAATCCATCGAATAAGCTGGTCCGAAATTGAGATGATCAAGACAATGTAAGATAAAAGAGTGGTTCAAGCTGTCGAATGCTTTTTCGAAGTCTGCAAAGAATAACAGTCCAGGCTTATCGTGACTTTCAAGATATTCAATTACATCGAATATTAATCTAACATTTTCACCTATATATCTGTCTTTCATGAAACCTGTTTGGTCATAACTAATTATTTTATTTAATACTTTTTTCAACCGGTTAGCTATAGATTTGGTTGCAATTTTGTAATCGATGTTTAATAGACTAATTGGTCGCCAGTTTGAAATGTAATCCAAGTTTTTATCTGACTTAGGAATAAGTGTAATTATACCCTGTTTTTGTAGAGCAGTTAGTTCACCATTGTCAAAAGAATAGTTAATTGATTTGGTATAGTATTCTTTTAATGTTGGCCAGAATATTTTATAAAATTCATTAGTCAGTCCGTCAGAGCTTGGGCTTTTATTATTCGCCATTTCTAATAATGCACAACCACATTCATAATCAGTAAGTTTGCCTTCACATTGTTCTTTTTGCTCTTCGTTTAGTTTATTTATAGGTACATTAAAAAATTCCGATGCAGTTTCTTCTGTATGATTCTGTTTATAAAGTGTTTCATAATAGTTGGCTTCTGCTTCTAATATTTTGTCTTTATCTTTTAACACTATGTTATCAACAATCAATTTATGAATTGTTTTCTTTTCGGCTCTCTGTTTTTCTAGGTTGGCAAAGTATGCTGATTTTTTTTATTTCCTTCGACCTGAATAGCTTTTGATCTTAAAATATATCCATTAACCTTTTTATCATAAATGTGTTCTAGTTATTGTTGTTTAGCTTTTATTATGTTTGTTATATTTTCTATAGAATCAGTAGAGTTACAATTTATTTAATTTTGTTGTAGTGTCGTGATTTCTTTTATTAACTCTTCTTCTTCCTTTTTAGATTTTTTTTAATTATTGAACAGTATGTTATTGTTTCATTACGAATTGTACTTTTAATAAGTTCCCACATTGTGTTTGGATTACATTCTTTATTTAAATTCGTTATATCATTGATACTTTGCTTTATTTTGTTTTGATATTCAACATCTAGTAGAATGGCATTATTAATTTTAAAGTACCCACGTCCTTTTCCTAAGAGTAAGGTATCTATGTTTAACTGTACAAGAGAGTGGTCCGTTTTATATCCAGGTTTGATGTTACATTTTGATATAAGATTACATAAGTTATTTGATATCAAGAAGAAGTCAAGTCAGCAGAATATATGTAATTTACAATTGGAGTGCCATGTGAATTGGTTTTTGTCTGGATGTTTTATCCTCCAGATGTCGCTGAGTTCATTGGTGGCCATTAAATCTATTAGAGATTTTCTGCGGGATTTATGGGTATTAAAATTACCGTTTTTCTTGTCAAGTCCTGTTTAGACAGTATTAAAATCTCCGCCTATAATAATTTTTTTATCAGCATTTGACAATAAAAAGCTATTTAGTTTTGAGAATACATATGGATCATCTTTGTTTTACCCGTAAATGTTAATAAGTGTGATGGTAATATCTTGTATTTTAATGTCTATAGCTATTAACCTTCCAATAACAATTTCAGTGAAGTTTACTAGTTCCATGTCACTATTTGGATTTAAAAATATCCCTACACCTTCGCTATTTGACTTATATCCACTATAAACAAATCGGCCAGACCAGTCTTGTTTCCATTGTTCATAATTAGAGTTACTCAAATGTGTCTCTTGTAACATATAAATCGAATAATTAAGACCGTATAGCCATTCAAACACTTGCATTCTTTTATCTTTGTTTCCTAAACCCCTCACGTTTAATGTTAGTATTATGGTTTCCATTTATGTAATAGATAGCTCATGTTATAACATTTGTTTTTAATCAAGTTTGATTTTATGTCAACTGATATTTGAATTGTGTGATTCATAGTGTTTGTCATAGTGTCTTGTATGTCATTAAAGAATCCTAAAAGGTAGGTTGTATAATACGTATAAAGTATAATATGCGACTTAAAAAGTTAGATATTTATATTGTTGGAGTTTTTGTCGGTTGAGTGTCGAAAAACGAAATTTAACAAAGACAGAGATGATGCTTCAAAGAACATGTTGTAGTTTTTAAATACAATTACTTAATCCTTCTTCTTTTTAACATTTTAGTTACTTTTTTAATAAATGGCGAAGGATTTATAATTATCGATGATAAATAACGTTTTAAATGGTAGATGGAGTTTTTTATGCTACTTAAGCGTCTATATAGCTAGACAAAAACAAACAACAAAAACAAACAAAAAGCATAACACAAAAAACGCACGAATATTTCAATTAACAAAGAAGCGGTTAAAATGCGCATTTCTTAGTACAGGGTGAACGATAGTCATGAAAAAAACCTGCACAAGTTCATGTTTAATTTGTTAATTGTACGTAGAAACAAGTTCTAGTATTTTATGAGCAAAATATAAAAAAATGATATAATATCTTTAGCGCACAGTAATACTGCACAACTTAAAAAGGGTAACAGCATGCTAAATTGCTGTTTGAGTTAATTGTGTGTTCTAAATAATTTATGCATGTTTTATAAGTAGAACATATTAAAAAAAGCATAAACATGAACAAAATTACGAAAAACAAAAGTTACTGTTTCTTTCTAACCTGAACACAATAATATTGTATGTTTACATTTACGAACAGGTTAAATGTTAAGTAATGTTAAGAAAAAATGATATAACATCTTTAGCGTACAGTAATACTGTACAACTTAAAAAAGGGAAACAGCATATTAAATTGCTGTTTGAGTTAATTGTGTGTTCTAAATACTTTATGCATGTTTTATAAGTAGAACATATTTAAAAAAAGCATAAACATGAACAAAATTACGAAAAACAAAAGTTACTGTTTCTTTCTAACCTGAACACAATAATACTGTATGTTTACATTTACGAACAGGTTAAATGTTAAGTAACATATACATCATACAATACAATAACAGTGTTTTGTACAGTATTTCCAGGTTTTGTTGTATTACATTGATTATTAATATATTTCAATAAGCATTCTTTCGAAACTATTCAAGTACACATGCACGCAACTATCGATGAGTTTAGCTCCGTATACATAATTATATACTAATTCGAGTCAATTAACATTAACTATTCACGTGCACATGAACAAAAACTATCGATAATGTCCTGCTCAGTATGCATAGGTTGATGATCAATTGCGTCAATTAACCTTTATATGCGTAAAAATGTGATAACATCTTTTAATAATCAGTACATATTATTCGAGTCAATTAACATTCACTATTCATGTGCACATGAACAAAAACTATCGATAATGTCCTGCTCAGTATGCATAGGTTGATGATCAATTGCGTCAATTAAACTTTATATGCGTATAAATTTAATAACATCTTTTTATAATCAGTACGTATTACAAAAATCTTATTTATGGCTGAAGTTATTATAAAAGCAAAAAGGAAAATATATTAATAACCGTATATAACACGTTGTACAAGACTTACTAAGTGATTAATGGTAACATAAACAATATCTTATTCATTTCCTTATGATAAGAATAGTATACATAACACTTGATCAGCACAGTTTTAATATATCGCGATTTTTACTGAGTTGTTAATTGTCACAAAACAATATTTAATTCATTTCTTAATAATAAAAAAAACAACATAACACTTAATCTGCACAGTTTTTATATATCACGATTATTACTGAGTGGTTAATGTAACAAAACAATATTTAATTCATTTCTTAATAATAATAATAGTATACATAACACTTAATCAGCACAGTTTTTATATATCACGATTATTACTGAGTGGTTAATGTAACAAAACAATATTTAATTCATTTCTTAATAATAAAAATAGTATACATAGCACTTAATCAGCACAGTTTTTATATATCGCGATTGTTACTAATGTTTTAACATGTGTGTTTTTATAATATTATAAATGGCTCGGGTCGTGCTTGTGCATGCACGTGATTTTATTAAATTATATATATATATATTGATCCAAATGTATTAATTAGCGCAATCGGGCCGTGCTTGTGCATGCACGTGATTTTATTTAATTATATATACATTGATCCAAATGTATTAATTAGCGCAATCAAAGTAGTTTTCAGTATCATACACATACTATTTCTATATCACGATTATAACTTATGGCTTTCAATATGTGTTATACTTTTATAAATTGCTCAAGCTGTGCTTCAAATAATGTTTTCATATCATGAATATTACTAGTGTCTTTTATTATGTGTTATACTTTTTTAAATTTCTCAAGCTGTGCTTTTTCACATACGCGATTTTATTTAATTGTATATGTTGATCAAAATGTATGAATTTGCGCAATCAAAGTAGTTCTGAATGTCATACACAATAATTGTACCCACGGTCGTGAAGACAAAAAGAGAGCAACTACACAACAACGTGGATTTGCAATAATAAACATAGTTTAGAAAGCAATCATTGACATTCAGGGCTAAAGAAAACACTGTGTCGATACATGTTTGAAAAAAAACCTGAAAACTTTTTACTGAAATATATTCTAATGTTGGTGTGGTCCTGTGCTGTAGGGGAAGCCAGAGTGCCAAAAGGAAAACCCCATCTGTCCGGTATAGTGACCACCAACTAAACTCACATGTATCCGGTGTTAATTCATACCACGCCGACTATATATATGCTTCTAGAATATTTGCACATGTTACGCAAAATTTGATTGGCTGAATAACTCGATCCCTCGAGATAGCTAAAATTATTTCCTCTTTTGTTAAATGCAACCCTTCTTTATTTACTGCATCGCTTTTTTTCATTGCACTCCTCATACATTTAGTTGTGCACTTCTCTTTTTTTCTATCTCGTTCCCACGACTTAGTAAGTCGTTCCCATGACATAGCTACTCGTTCCCACGAGCAAGTGAGTCTTTCCCTCCAGTAGGTATTTCGTAGGAACGAGATAGAGAAAAGAGGTAAGCATTAAACAAATGGAGTGAATGTCCCTATATGCCACTTTATGTTTTACAGGGTGACAGTATTATCAATATATGATCAGAGCATCTATAAGGAAACATCGAAGAAAAGTTAAGCAAGCCAAAATATGATGATGTTTATGGTGATATTTGTGAAAAAATATTTTCAATCGGTGGAAGTAACATACTAGACTAGAAGGAACGTAGGTCCACTGTGCATGATTGGAACCTTTTTTTATATGCTGATGATATTCTACATTGTCTTGGGTAAAAAAAATGTTTGTTCCCAATAAAATAATTACACCCACGGGGTCTAAATCCAAGATTGCTTATGACACAAACAACATGTATTTACCATGATTTTGGTAAACTTTTACACAAGTTAACAAGCCTAGTATATCTCAAAATATATCAATATGCACATTAGGCATTTTCTCTTTACATTCGTCATAAACCCCGCCCCATTTTTTTTTGTCTTACAAATCACAATTATTGATTTTATTCACATGAAATATTATAAATGTATATTTCTTAGTCCGATAAGTATGTATTACTGTAGTTAGGATGACAAGTGTATCTAAACTTTTGTTCAAGTACAATTTGAAACATATCATTAGCACAAACACACATGTTGTTTGTACCTTTTTTCATTGATACGGTCATGTGTTTAATAAAATGTTTAATATTTCACCAAAACGTATGGGTTTAATAGGAATAATATGTTCTCAATTGCTTAAATTAAAATGCTCACCAAAATCATGGAAATATATGCTGTTTGTGCCATTAGCGAAAAAAAGGTATTTCCCATGATTTTGGTCGGCCATCTTGGCGGCCATCTTGGCATTAGACCCCGTGGGCATAATTATTTTTCTTTTTTTCTTTTACTCAAGACAATGTAGAACATAATCAGCATATTAAAAAAAGGTCCCCATCATGCACCGTGGACCTTCGTTCCTACTAGACTAATATGTTTATTGGTGCTACCTAATTTACGGGCAAAAGCGTTTTTGATAACCATGTATTTTTAATAAATAATATTTTACATTATTGTGTTCAAAATAGTATAATTGTTTCAAAAATAAAGTAATGCATCCAAAAAATTCAATCTTCAAATGAGTAACATGTTCCTAGCTTTAAGATCCAGCATCTTATAATTGTGTGTGTTTTCTAGCCGCAGGAATTTAAAGCTGGTTCGGTGGCTGCGGTATAGTGGATATGGTGTCTGCTTAGTAGCTGGGAGGTCTCTGTATTGATCCCTTAAGTGGGAGCGTTCTTTAGATCACCCTTAAGACACTAAGTACTACTCATTGTCGGTTCTGGTACTACTTAAATGTACCCGGGGTACTCTTAAGTATACTTAGATGTACACCAGGTACAGAAAATTTACTGAAATGTACCCGGGAATTCTTATGCTAAAGAAGTCATTGTCTTTCTTGGGTAAGCCGCTAGCAGAAGCATGTAAATAATGTTAGTATATATATTCAGTACATATTATATAAAAAGGTGTGTGGTATTGTGTGCAGAGTTTTCAATAACTTTTGAGCCAACAGGCCCAAATGTGAAACCAACAGGCCTACTAGGGGGGTCCGGGGGCATGCTCCCCCTGAAAATTTAAAAATTGAGCACTTGAATTTCTGCATTTTGGGCCATTTTATGGCTTTTTTTCGTGGTCAACCAGTCACTTAAATTTGAGCATTTTTGTGTGCATTTTATGAATTTTAGCTTTTTTTTACTTCAAAAAGATAATTGGAAAAAGCTCTTTATTACTTTTGTAAAATTTTAACTCAACATGTGATGAACAGAACGTCAAAATATTTTACTGCTTTTGACCGATTCCAATATGCGCCTTTTCATTGTTGTTGTTGTAATGCGTTAAGGGAGATAATGAATCGACGTCTTTGCTAAATAGGAAATAGTGACCAAATTACCGAAAAGACACGCAAATTCAATTGCCGATTTTCCAAATCTGAGCAAATTTCAACCGGCCAAAATCTGATTTCAAACGGCTGATTTGGCCGGCGGCCTGCTCTTATTAAGAACCCTGTTTGTGGAGATACAAAACGCTTCACATCATTTATTTGCACATAAAATAATAGTTACACAATCAGTAATACTTTAACACTGTCATCAACTTACAAGAATATTTACGTATATGAAGTTACAAAGTGATGTTAGCTTTTGAAAAACTGTGGAATCAATGAAGTAGCATTTTATAACCTTTTACAAAATTAACTAGAAATGGCGCTGCAGAGGCCGGCGCGTATCCCCACGCCGCATGTTTGACCCAGGGGCGCCCCAGGGTTGGTAATGGGGCAATGCATAGTTGAGATTTACCATATTGTCATTAGAGAAGTTCAGTATCAATTAGAAGTGAATCGGTGTAGAAATGA
This sequence comes from Dreissena polymorpha, assembly GCF_020536995.1. Taxonomy (NCBI): domain Eukaryota; kingdom Metazoa; phylum Mollusca; class Bivalvia; order Myida; family Dreissenidae; genus Dreissena; species Dreissena polymorpha. The sequence goes on from NC_068363.1 coordinate 38,494,384, forward strand.
AGAAATTATAGTAAAAGGTAATTTTTGATAGGTGTGGCCTATATGGGCGGGGCGCCCCAGGGTTGATATAAATGGGGCCATGCATAGTTGAGATTGACCGTATTGTCATAAGAGAAGTTCAGTATCAATGTGAAGTGAATCGGTGTAGAAATAATGAAATTATAGTAAAAGGCAATTTTGGGTGGGTGTGGTCTATGTGGGCGGGGCGCCCCAGGGTTGGTAATGTGGCAATGCATAGTTGAGATTTACCGTATTGTCATAAGAGAGTTTCAGTATCAATTTGAAGTAAATCGATGTAGAAATGAAGAAGTTATAGTAAAAGGCAATTTTGGATTGGTGTGGTCTATGTGGGCGGGGCGCCCCAGGGTTGGTAATGGGGGCCATGCATAATTGAGATTTGCCGTATTGTCATAAGAGAAGTTCAGTATCAATTAGAAGTGAATCGGTGTAGAAATGAAGAAATTATACATAAATAATAGTAAAATGCAATTTTGGGTGGGCGTGCTCTATGATCAATTTGAAATAAATCGGGGTAGAAATGAAGAAGTTAATGTAAAATGACATAAAAAAAATGAATGAAAATCTCTGACCCGGCCCCATCCCATAACTTTTGACCAAGGGGTCAGATCAAAATTCCAAATAGTGCAGGGTCGCACATATGCCCATAGCTACCAGATGTGTAAGTTTCAAGGTTCTAGTGCTTACAGTGTAGGAGGAGATAGTGGCCAGGACGGACAGACGGCCGGGCCGGAAGACGGAGATAACCACAATATCCCCAATTTTTCTCCGAAAAGCGTGGGGATAACAATGCTGATTTTGTTCTAGTGCATAAAACATTTCTCATGGTACAACAAGTTACAACAAATTTATTTATTACACAATAGAAAGGAAATCATATTAATGGCATTATGCACTAACTAAACAAGCTATTTGCTACTGTTTAGAATAACACTATCTTACTTAAACTGATCGCAACAGGTACTTAGTTCTTTTACATATTTGTGGTAAGTTTTGTATTACTAGTTTGACATTTACTGGCAGACACTTGTCAATATACAGACTAAATTTGCAAGGGAACCTTCATATTTCTTCAGCATCATTGCCTTCAAATTGTTAATTTAACAACCCTTTGACAATGTTTGCACATCTGATCGTATAATGCCATTGCTGTTTTTGTTATAGATAGACAGATATAGACTTTTCAAAGTTCTATAAAAGTTTACAAATGTTCCATCCAAGTAAACCAACAGAACCAATAAATAATAAGATCACTACAACAAATAACTGTGTGTATAGCTTGAAAACATCGATATTTCAGGAATCCCTTCTTTGTTTATTTCTGGAAACCAAAACTGTCAGTTTTGCTCAATAGAATGGCTGGAGTTGTGTGATGCCCAGCTCTTGCCTTGGCAAAAAGCTTCTAAAAACGGAAAACCAACAAATATCTTAAAATTGGATAAGTTTCTAAACAATTTCTAAATGTCAATGTTGTTGTTTTTCTTTTCTTTTCTTTTCGAATCTGCAGACAATTTCTAAATGTCAATTTTGTGGATTTTATTCATTTCGAATCTGGATGATTAGTAACGGCAAAGTTCGGGATATCGGCAAAGTGCGAGCAGACGAGGTGTAAATACGTTTAAAATAAGCTAAACGACTAAAAAGTTAAATCGGAATATCGTTAAATTTTGTGAATTTAGGTATTTCTGATGGATAACAACCACAACTTACCAGAATATTGCTCATGATCACACTTAAAACTGCTGTCTGAGAGCGAATGGAAAATGCGTCACGAAATCTGACAAGTTAACAGTAGGGTGTCATTATTGAAATACCGCGAGAATACTGCTAGAATATAGATGCCAACTTTAATGTTAAAAACAAATTATTTTTTAACAAGCGTTTGTGATTTGTCAGGATAATAATAACAATAAGATAAAAATGAGATTAAAGCAAATAAATTCGAAAGAAATCGGAGATTCAGGTAAAACATTTGTGTTTGGTTAAGACTGTAGTGTGAGCCAGTCTATGAGACAGAACATGAAGAAGAAGAGTATTCAGAGGAGATAATTGTGTAATCTTAATTCTGAAATGGTCTCAAGTAGCGGACAAAACATATAATGCGTGAATATTTAGTGCGATTCGCTACACAATAATGATGTCATTGATATATTTTTTCCTGAGGTATGTATTAACGTGTGATTTAGCATATGTCAAAGTATTTTTGATTTGTTCAAGTTCATAAAAAGCATCGCAAAAATATATGTCGCGTGGCATTTTTTTTTGAGATGCATCCCTTTGTGTATTTTTTATGTCTAAATTTCCATATGTATGAACGGTCAACGCCCGCTTCGCGGGCTTTTGCCCGTATAAATACATCTTTGTAATTATTAAAGGGTTTTCGGTGTTCATATGCTTGTTGTCCTACAGACAATATCTGAAAACAGTTTTTTTGAGAATTGTTATTGAAAAAAATAATCTTACTTCTGTATTTTGCCAAAAATGTTTGCATGCTATTTTTGTAAATCGTCCCTTGATTTCGCTCATTGTTATCGTATTATCGAATGTTCGCGTATGATATCCGACCGGGCCGCAATAGGAAATCACGAGGACTCGCGAAATAAAACGAGAAGGTGCAATAATATGCTGGGAAGATGACGCCTTTGGTTGCAATATGTTTTGGTTATTTCCAAACTAAGATCAACACGTTGCAAAACGTGCAGATAAATTGTCTAGTCGAGAAAACTCGGCGTCGAAATTGGCAAGGAGGTCATTTTTATCACACAATAAGCGAATTCTATGATATTTATAATAAAATTATTTGACAGAAATGTCCAAAGCTGCTTTTGTGAAGCGAATTAAGATCATGTCAAGCCTATATATATATATAAACCATGAAGAATATGTTTAAGTGGCAAGACTATTTCTTCTATTTGTCAGAATCCATGGCGCTACGTAATTTGCTAAATTACGCTCCACCACCACTACTACTACTACTACTACTACTACTACACTACTACTTACTACTACACTACTACTACTACACTCTACGACTACACTTACTACGACTACGACGTACTACGTCTACTACGACGACATACGACGACGACGACGACTACGACGACTATCTGATACTACTAGACGACTACGACGTACGACTACACTACACTCTACGACTACTACTACTACATACACTACTACGACTACTAAGCTACGACTACTACTACTACACGACGACAACGACTACTGGCTGCGACACTACTACAACTGCTACTGCTACAGACGACTACACTACTACACAGACTACTACTACTACTACTACTACTACTACTACTACTACTACTACTACTACTACTACTACTACTACTACTACTACTACTACTACTACTACTACTACTACTACTACTACTACTACTACTACTACTACTACTACTACTACTACTACTACTACTACTACTACTACTACTACTACTACTACTACTACTACTACTACTACGACTACTACTACTACTACTACTACTACTACTACTACTACTACTACTACTACTACTACTACTACTACTACTACTACTACTACTACTACTACTACTACTACTACTACTACTACTACTACTACTACTACTACTACTACTACTACTACTACTACTACTACTACTACTACTACTACTACTACTACTACTACTACTACTACTACTACTACTACTACTACTACTACTACTACTACTACTACTACTACTACTACTACTACTACTACTACTACTACTACTACTACTACTACTACTACTACTACTACTACTACTACTACTACTACACTACTACTACTACTACTACTACTACTACTACTACTACTACTACTACTACTACTACTACTACTACTACTACTACTACTACTACTACTACTACTACTACTACTACTACTACTACTACTACTACTACTACTACTACTACTACTACTACTACTACTACTACTACTACTACTACTACTACTACTACTACTACTACTACTACTACTACTACTACTACTACTACTACTACTACTACTACTACTACTACTACTACTACTACTACTACTACTACGACTACTACTACTACTACTACTACTACTACTACTACTACTACTACTACTACTACTACTACTACTACTACTACTACTACTACTACTACTACTACTACTACTACTACTACTACTACTACTACTACTACTACTACTACTACTACTACTACTACTACTACTACTACTACTACTACTACTACTACTACTACGACTACTACTACTACTACTACTACTACTACTACTACTACTACTACTACTACTACTACTACTACTACTACTACTACTACTACTACTACTACTACTACTACTACTACTACTACTACTACTACTACTACTACTACTACTACTACTACTACTACTACTACTACTACTACTACTACTACTACTACTACTACTACTACGACTACTACTACTACTACTACTACTACTACTACGACTACTACTACTACTACTACTACTACTACTACTACTACTACTACTACTACTACTACTACTACTACTACGACTACGACTACTACTACTACTACTACTACTACTACTACTACTACGACTACTACTACTACTACTACTACTACTACTACTACTACTACTACTACTACTACTACTACTACTACTACTACTACTACTACTACTACTACTACTACTACTACTACTACTACTACTACTACTACTACTACTACTACTACTACTACTACGACTACTACTACTACTACTACTACTACTACTACTACTACTACTACTACTACTACACTACTACTACTACTACTACTACTACTACTACTACTACTAACTTCTACTACTACTACTACTACTACTACTACTACTACTACTACTACTACTACTACTACTACTACTACTACTACTACTACTTCTACTACTACTACTACTTCTACTACTACTACTACTGCCTCTACTTCTACTGCTACTTCTACTGCTTCTGCTTTAGCTACTGATACAGCTTAAGCAACAGATACAGCTAAGGCTACCGCATCTGCTACTACTGCTACTGCTATAATAATTACTACTATTATTACCATTATTACAACCACAACCGCTACCATTACGACCACCACTACCTCTACCAAAACTACTACCACAACTATAAACTACAGAAAAAACTCTCTTTACGACCACCTCGGTATTAAGACTAACTCGCTAAGACGACCACCATTTTTCAGTCCCGATTTTTTCCTCCTATATTTCAATGGTCGTTACACTCACTAATCCGTACTTCAACATCCTGGATTTACCAGGCATCGTAAAAATCAAGCTTGTTTAATAAACACGTAGTAGGGACCTCCCTTTTTTTTGTTGGGTTATCTTTCGCAGTCAATAAACAACTATATATATTTTCCTATGAATGTATTAATATTAGTGCGTAATATTTTAGCCCATTTTTGATTCATGTTATTATATCTACTTGTTTTACAGTTTTAAACGCCAAAGTTCGACGCATTTAATATCATTTTGAGAACTTTTTTTAAACCAAGCAGACTTTGATAAAAGTGCATTGAAATACGTTTTTCGCAAATGGCAAACCCCCTCATTTCGCTTTTATAATTGAGCAGCGGTTATTAAAGTCTATCAAATAAATCTAGACAGTCTTTCACAGTAATTCGAGTACATTTTTAAAGATATTTATTCAAATATCAGCTTCACATTTCAGCTCGCTATTGTTCTTTGTTCATCAGAAAAAGGACCACCAAGTGCTAATACAACAACACGGTAATACAACTTCGTACGTATCTTTAATTCAGTATCATTGTAGTGGAACTATATACTGTGTGCCGTCCCTCTTATCCTGAAAATCATAACTTTAGTTTTATTGGTGTTCATTACTAACTTCAAACTTCTGCAATATTCATTAAATACATTCAGATTATGTTGCAATTGCCGAGCAATGGAAAGAAACATATATATCACATGCGTGTAACACAAGAAATACTAGTAGTCTGAAATTATCTACATCTATTACAATAATACAACAGTCAGAAAAGAATGATTCTTAATTATATACAAGATAAAAAACTAAATCGCTGATTCTCATTCCTATCCCCTAGAATACTTTCGAAATCTCAATTGTATCTTTTACAATACTTAACTCTAGATTTAACCGATGATTACTGAGTATATCGTTTTAACAATATCAAACTTGGTACCTTGTATTCCTAGTTTAATGGGTTTGCACCAAAGCTTTTCTCGGACAACATATTCAAAGGCGGTACTTTTCTTAAGTCCACTTATATACTCAGTCTCTAAACCTGTTTTCCTTAATTGCGTTTAAAAAAACGTCGACTGACATTGATGAATTAAATGAAAATATTCAAAGACAGAAAGTTATATGGGTTGTTTAGATGGTTCTCTTTAAACATAATCGGCGCTTCACTAAAATTATATTTTAACGTTGATGGTAACATTAATTGATAGACGATCAACGGCAATACCAAAGTAAAGTCAAGACAAAACGCTCACTTATCTATGCAAAATACGATACAAGTTACTTAAAACGACAGTGTCACAAGTTGGTTCTTACATATAGCTCATAAGACTACTTTTAAAGAAACGTTTCGTAAAATATATATGATCTATTAGTATGTTTAGGATCGATGATACACATAGTTACGTTTCATGACTAGAACCGATGTTACCCTTACTTAAGAATGTCAGTGTCACAATTAGATGTATTGCATGTCCTTAGAAATAATGTTATTAAATGGTTGGTCCTCTACAATTTTGTTAGTATACTGCACAATGCTGTGATTTATTTCCATGTACTATTTATTTTCCTATTATTGTTAATTTATCATAGGTAATAAAACTATATGCTTCTATAATATATGCATAATTTGAATGATTTGTTATAGTTTAAGTGCCTTAATATTATGTATGACCAATTCAATTAACATGTGGATTACTTGTAATGGTTATTCTATTGGTTTTGCTATCTTCATATTAGAAATGATTTTCATTACTTTTATTGCGGTTCTTGAACATTCAAAATATCATAACCACATTATGATATACTGTGTTTTTTTCATACACATTAGTAATATTACAATTTACTTCATCATTCAATTCTTAATCTAAATTATCATTCATCTTTAATATCGGCACGCAGCTGGTGCCAAATGAAAGGACATTAGTCTTTGACTTTGATGTCATCATTATTTGTCGGGAGAATTAAGTGATACACAAAGGAAATTTATAACAAAAATCTTATGATTTAGAAAGACATCGACAAGAAATTTAAGATTTGTTCTGCAATTAAAAGGATATTTTCTTTTACTGGATCTAACTGTATGTGTTCGTTATCTGGTCAATAATAGTTTGCTTATATTTAGATGCTATTGGTTGGACAATTGTGAAAGGCGTTGATAATACAGTCGTTGTGTCCAATGCTTGTTTAATACGTTGGTTGTATAGCGTATGGTTTCCTTGTATTGGACAAATGAGTAACCCGTAAATACGTATATATCACTTAGTTGGAAACTGTTTTCTCTTTCGAACATGCTCCTGTTTAAAACGTTCGCTTTCGTTTCAATTCTTTAATATATTTTTGTGGCGTAAGAAACATTTGACAATGCTGTTTGTTTTTCACCATTGAGACGTGCTGAACGTTTCTCTAGGAAATATATTGCGAATAAATAGACGCGTTTGAATTCTTCTTTGCTTGATTTTTCTTTAAACATAATTCGAAACAATATCATTAACTAAGAGCAGAAAAATAGTAAATGACTAGCTTGGTATAACCCAATGCCTATTTAGTGTATTCATCTTTAATCATTTCCTAAACACCAATCACGCGACTTTCATAGAATTAAATAATGTTAATTTCTGGAAGAAGAAACTACAAAATGAAAAGGACATGCGTGGTTCTCATACTGAACCACGTACTTTCTTGTGTGTGCGGGATACATTCAGAACAATATATCCAAAGCTTTAAAGAAGTGTGTCCATACAGCAATCTCTGCAATGCAAATGCATCACAGGTAAGCTTTTATATTTGTCTATGATACCTATTGACTTTTGCCAAATATGTACATGCTCTGATTGGTTCCTTGACATAAAAAAAAGAAAAGACAACGTTCTACAATACGGTTTATTAGCTTAGTATTTGAAATGTCATCTGAAGAATAATAAGATATGTTCTCTAAATAACGTTTATAGAGTTTTGTTTGGTTTCCTTCGTACTTCGGTTTCATGTTCCAAGGTGAAAATTAAATCTTTTCCATAAATAAATACTTATATATAATTGTTAAAAATATATAAATAAACAACTGCTTTAGAATGCTTATAACAGTCTAGAAACCACTTTGAAAGCGATCAATATCGTTAGAATAAACTCAACAAATCACGTTTATAATTTATTTAAAAAAAATAATATGCGTACATTTTCTCGACAGCATCATCGTCAACAAAAACTAACTAGCAAACCTACATGCATAAAATACATAAAATATATTTACCGTTAATTTCACTGAATGATTTCCGTTGTTCGATTTAGAACACCAAATGCAGCGTACAGCACAAAACACATCTCGATCATAATCAGCACTCTTGGCGATATATTTTTCGATCAAAACTTTTCATAGACAGATATAATAACTACTTACTGAATGCTTTGCTTAACATACTTTTTCCAGATTGTTTGCTTATAAACTTATATATATATCTATATATTAAGTCGCTTACTCTAGTGATCTTTTCTCATAAAATTGAAATGTTAAAAAAACGAATATATTTTTTTCGTTGTAATTTATCCCTTATTAAACCATTACAAAAATAATTTATATAATTGAAAACACAATACTAAGAAAACCATTTTCTTAGTTTATAAGTATGTTTTTGAATATCTTTATATTGTATTAGTTGAATACCCATCCGGATGTGACCCCGTGCTGCGAAGAGTGCTCCTGTGAAGCTGACTGTTACTCGTTTCAAAATTGCTGCCCCGATGCGGTTACATTTGACGTCCCAGATCAACCGCCAATTATCCCCTGTGTACCCTGGTATAATGTGTACGGCATAAATTTTAGCATCGTCGACCCTTCTGAACAATATGGCTACAGAATCATCTCCTCATGTCCTCCTGGAAATATTTTTCATAAAAGCACGGAGCTGTGCGGAAAGGCTTCGCGATTCCTCGACATTATAGTTTCCGAATCCAAAGGGCGGGTGTACCGTAATGAGGACTGTGCGCTGTGTCATGGAGTAACCGCCTTCATAAGGTGGGATATACGTTTAAATAAGTGCGATGGTCTGTTTTTCCAAACGTTCGACAGACCGGAGGACCGGGACAACTTTGTCCGTAACAATTGTTTAGTAGTGGCCGTCCCACCAAAAGAGAAAGTAACTAGATGCGTGCTCAGCCCACACCGACAATGTGTACAAACAAATGACTTAGATTCTGTCCGAATGGATGCCTGTACTGATAACGCTAATAACATAATAATATATAGACCGTCTTCTAAAACACTGATTGCATATGCTAACGCAGATTGTTACCTGTGTAATAATCCCCTCTATGGAAATAGCAATATTACCCACTTATGTAATTTCGATTATTTTGGAAGCAAGAATATGGGAATATTTAAAAACTTGCTGATAACTACACTTATTGACTACAAAAAGTCGGTCAACACACACCAGCAGACGAGTGATAAATATTGTAAGGTGACAGAAGTCTATGACTACATTACGGTTGGTATATAGTCTTTATGAACACTGAACCAATTTTAATTGGAAGCTTTGCATGCGTTTTATTCACTGGATTTGTGCATCGCCATTTTTGTTAGGATGGTCACTGTATTTATCCATAGGCTACGTACCCACTATCACGATAGGCGCAACGATTTATATTGTGGTCTTAATAATGACCATATCGTGGTGATTCTATAAGATCTTATCAGGTATAATTTGAACTTGATTTCTGCTAAATCGTGTTATTCGATGTAAATTGTTGGAACGGTTTAAAATGTGCACAATGAACATGTCGTTATAAATCGTATCAGATCGTATTATTGTTTAAAAAGTGCCGCAAATCTTATTTAATGGATTCGTACTTCCAAATCGATCTTGTGCACATATTCTGATTCGAAATATTGCGATATTTATATTATACGGGTCGAGTTGTGGCTTTTATCTTGAATTGTTTTTGTAAAATCGTATACAATATCGAAACGGCCATCATATCATTTCGTCACGGAGCGCATTGACTCCTTATAAACTTAATACAACGTATCACCTCGTACTAGAACGCACATATTCGGAAAATCGTGTCGTATCGCGACAGAATCGACGACCCCCAATATTCTGTATGTTTGCGAATTTGAACTAAAGTTTAAGCCGTTAAAATCGTGAAACCTGTAATTATATACTCGTGAACAGATCGCACCCGGGCGGATTAAAAAAATCATAACGCATGCGCACGCATCAATCACATCGTATCTAATTCTGAAGTATCTAAAGACATCAATTATTTACGTATGGCAAATCGCGGCGTTCGTAGAAAATCGCACGACAGTGAGAACTTTGCATAACAACAGCTATTTAAGCCTATACAAACCTTGTACTTTGGAGTCTTACCAGCCGAAATAAATCATGTTTTCTTCGAATAGAAACATAAAGTAGGATGGTGCATTGCTTTTGTTGAAAAGACATACTTTAAATAGGTTTTGTTTATTTTGTTTTTATATGAAAATTATCAAGGCAAAATATCGGCCAAATATAAGTTTTATATGTAATCACGTACCATAAAAATTCATCTTACTCAGTAATCAAGCATTTTTATTTCATGGTAAAATGGTGAATCAAAATCCAATTTTAATATGCGCGATAAGCCTGAGCGTCTGAAGGCTCGTGTTTTTTAACAAGATTAATATCATGTCACAACGCCTTAAAAATTGACACTTTCTATTGAAGCTGGAATACGAGAGGCGCCCAGATATCATTTGAAACAAAATCTGCATACACGTTTAGACAGACCGCGTGAAAAAACTGATATTAATTTTAAAAAAACACAAATAAATAATTTTATTTTTTATGACTGAGAATGACATTATCAAAGTTTATCAGTTTTTATTTGATCCATACTTGATTAAAATTAACTTGGTATGTCTACTCATTTATCGCATAGCATGAAATGATAACTGTCTTGTATTTTCAGAAAAAATGCCGAACGCTCCTTTGTCCACGAGGATCTATGGCGATCGATGGTCAATGTGTGAACTTTGTTAAAATTACTGGTATGGCAATTTTGTTTCCAGTTCCTACAGAATTGACGTATGTCCAATTAAAAGGCCAAACGACATCACGTGACTTTCTTGAGTTTGCGAGAATTCTTGAAGAGTACGTCTTAACGGCATACAATATTTCCTGCGAAATGTGTCGAGTTCGTGAAATGAATTTGAATTCCGCAATTGTGCGTTTAGCGGTAAGTTCCACATGTCCAATGGAAACTTTACACAAAATTGTGCGGGAAATGTCAACGAGGCTGACATATCTTAATGTGACGATCAGCGGACGTCTGATAACCGTGCCTGTGTTTGCCAATGTAGCAGTGTTCGGGCCTCAAGTCAAGCCGATTGTCACGGGTTGTAATCAGGTCTATTTTGTTGCCAGTTTGGCAATTCCTGTGCACGAGTGTCCGAGTGTAGAGTTATCCTTTGCAGACATGAACAACGCCGGCATTGCAAACGCTGAAATGAACAATCTGACCTTTAGCGATTGTATTGCTATGAAGTCAAATGATCTGAACCTGATGAACATATCGTACTTTAGAAACATAACAAATAACTGTCATCCGTCAGATCTCCAAACAAATGCATCCAGGGTAGATAAGGTCTGTATAGATTCGTATTTTAGGCTGCGAAATACGTCCGCGTCTTCAAAACGGTTTGATTTGCTTTACTTTTCCATCACTGTATTCGTAATGTTTAACCTTTGTTTGTTTATTTAAATGTGTATCTAAATGTGTTTATGTATGGAAGTACATGCCTGAAAATTGGGTTAAAATCGCAAAAGCCGTGTAATGACTTTTCGCGACCACAGCTGAAATCATTTTATTTGTTGAGTCGCGTTATATTTATACGTGTTTTGACATGTATTGTTATTGTGGCAATTGGAACCTTGTCTTATATAACAGGCGATCAGATGGTATGATGATGGCATTAAGTTACGTTTAGGGAGTTTTATTATTCCTGTATCTATCTATCGATGTGTTTATAACGTTATCATTCTTTTTGGAATTTAGCAATCGTTAAGCACAGATGTTTGTGATTGCATTTATTGTAACTAGTTTTGACCTGAAATATACAGTACAAAGCATCTTGGTAAAGCTATCATTGTTCCTGATTTAAAATATAGATAGCTTCACATTGTTGTTGCCTTATGTATGTTCATATCGTTAAGTTGTAGATTATTGTCTGATTAAATAATGTTTTGTTTACAAAATAATGTACACACATGGATTTATATAGAAAATAAGTGTAGAATATTCCGCACTGTAACATAGTGTCTATTGTATTTTTTGCAACATTCAAGCTTTATAGCGAGGTTACGTATTTATCTTTTAAATGGCAATTCAATTTTAATTTTTACACCTTGCTTTTTAGGTGTGCATATAGTACGGTGAATTCAAAAAAATCATTTTATCTACTAATGGATAACAAATTAACTATTTTCCTTTATCATTTGCTGCACCGAAGCAAAATCGATTACATGTGTACATTGTTGTTCGAATAGTCACGAGCTCATAGGAATATAATCTGAATATAATAAATATATAGTTACACACTGCGAGTTACTCGCAGGCTGTTCTGGTTTTATGCTGTTTGCATATAGCTATTGTCACTTTGCATACGAGTGGGAAAGGGTTAAAGGGACTGTGGACCACGAATGACCAAAAAAGAAAATTTCTAAAATACCGTATTTTTTACAATTATTAGTTTATATTGATTAAGATATCACGACCGGTATATAACATTACTTGAAAAAAGTTCATATTTTCAGTATATTCGGTAATAAAATTTCGCAATGTGAAATCGAAATTACATCGCGAAAATATGTGACATAACGATATATACACTATAAATAACGCAAGTAGATTGATCATTATATATATATAATATATGCAATTCACTACGTATGCTCAATTTGCATTCCTGGGTTAAACCACGTGACGATGATGATCAATCTACTTGCGTTATTTATAGTTAACTGGTAGTTACCTGGTAGACATACCCAGTAAAATTTATTACCGAATATACTGAGAACAACTTTTTTCAAGTAATTTTATACCATTCGTGATATTTTAATCAATATAAACTTATAATTGTAAAATAATACGATATTTTAAAACTTTTCTTTTTTGGTCATTCGTGGTTGACAGTCCCTTTAATATACCATTGTAAGCTCAGAGTGGACAAGGCCAGTTTGGACCATAGCGGCATAATTTGAATAAACTTCGAAGACGAAATCAAGAGTATACTGACTGCCGAATATTAGAGATGTTAAATAAAAAGATTTACCGCACTTAAGTCTACATGTAAACAGTTGACCCATGGAGAGAGGACCACTGAGGCGCGAGGTGCTTAATTTAAATAATTTGTGTGAAGGACTACAGTACGAGGTTACAAACCAAGTATGAACATGTGGGTCTTGTGGTTTCAGAGGATAAAAAGCCTCGCGCCACCAATTAACCAACGGTACGGAATGATTTGATTGTCTTATGTAGAGGACCCCTAAGGAACATGCTTATTAAGTTTTGTCAAAGTCTGCCCACCGGTTAAGAAGGAGATTTGAAGAAAAAAGTTCACGTACATCCTCACATCATGCACTACCAGATGGAAGACGAACATCACGGAATCGCTATAGCTCAACATGATCATGTTGTGCTAAGGTGAGGTGATAAAATAGAACTGTATACCTGTATTTAGATAAAGACGTTTATATTATCTAAAAGAACTGTTGAATTACGGGTGATTAAGTGTGTAATATTGAGTGACCCTGTCACCATTTATGTTGTGACATGTTACATCTAATCTGTGTGTTTCACGGAGTTGGTTTGGTTCCTATAAATTGTTTTTCCGTTTGGGTCAAGACAATTTAGTGTTTGTGTGATTTTAAATCACTTTTGTTAAATCTTCTTTCTTGTGTGTGCGCGTGTGTGTGTGCGTAAGGGTGTGTGTGTGTAACCTTTCAATTATTATTATTTTTATCATCACCGTCTCATATTTTATGCATATGCATACTTTGATTGTGTTTTCGTGAGACTTAATATGTTCAGGTTTATGAATCAATTTTAGGAACATTTCATTTCGATTTCTCAAACAAATCGTCTCCTAGCTTGTAGGTCACAGATATCTCTTTACATATTCGGTTCTGTGTTAAATTACGTCATATAAACTACGGAGATTTGGGTATGTGCGAATGTAAAGTTTGTTCGCCAAGAAAAGCTTGAACTTGTGTCATACACGCAACTTTGGACCTATTAGAAAGATGTTACTTTTATTACCCGTTGAGTCTCCTACGGGAAAAGACTATAGGTTTATCCCGGGTTCGTCCGTGGGCCCGTCTGCCAGTCCAATTCTGGATCCTGCGATAACTCAAAAACGTTCTTTAGCTATGTTGATTTGACTTGGTATGTACGTGGATAGAGGGTAATGTGAGGAATATGTATAGCATTACAGTTCTTTTCCGGCAGACAAAAGTGTGGTTTTTAAGATTAAGAAGAGTAAACTAATTTCTGGATCCTGCGATAACTCAATGGCAATGTGTGAAATATGCACGTTTTTTTTCACGTGTATAAACTAGTTAGATGTATGTTATTTGAGGGCCATATAAGGAATATGCACAGTATTTCAGTTCGTTCATCTGTCCGTCCGTCCATGTGTCCTTTCGACAAGAAATATATACATGTGTACTTTGATAACTCAAAGCGTGCATAAGCAAGGTTGACAAAACCTTTTTTGATAGTGAGCAACATAGGAAATATGAACGTTATTTCTTGAGGTTTTTTCGTCAGAAAAAAATCACATTAGCCATGGTTGCAGAAGTAAGGAAAACTAAAACCATGATCATGTAAAAAAATACGTAAGCTATTTTGATGAAACTCGATATGTTAACAGATGGCCGCATGGGAATTATGCAAGTTTTTTTCAGTTTTTGATGCATGTACGTCCGTCTATCCATCCGCCCTTAAAATCTGTATTCTAACATAACCCGAAAAGTTTTAAAGATGAGGTATAACTTATATATCTGGATCCTTCTAGAAATAAAAAAATACTTAAAGTAGTTTTACAAAACTAGAATGAAGATAGATGGGCATATAGTGAATATTCACGTTATTTCATTTGTTTTTCGTCACACTTAAAATGGGGTTTCTACGGTTACATAAATAATTGAAAATAAAACTAACGAAAACTAATAAAATATAAGGAAATCCTGTTCGTTTTCCGACAATATTAATCAAGTAGGGGACATCTGTTTATCTGTGAGGAATGTATTAATGATCACGAGTTTCGTTACATGGTGTAGCAAACAATTTCTTTTTAAAAACATTTGCTTAATTTGATTGCATTATATCATATGTCGAATGACATTATTGAGTACATGAAACGATTCAAAGACGATATTTATGTTGCTTGTTTAGATTGTTGACTCAAAACAACGATGGGCGCTACAGTGTTGCCAATTAAAATAAAATTAAATTTTAACGTTGATGGTTATATCATCTGTCGGATAATAAAAGAGTTAATTCGTTTTAAAGTGATATTATGGGCATCTAGCAGTTTAAAGGTGTCTATCGCAACCGTTGTTTATTTTTTCATTTCATATACACTCATATTTGTTAATGCAGCATCAACATACTAAAACAATATCCCGAAAAGAAAAAAATAATGCATTTGAATATCAATCGTACTTTCGTTTGACAACTGATCATGCATGTAAGATGTGAACCTAAATTTAGTTTTGGTGCAG
The DNA here is from genome assembly GCF_020536995.1 of Dreissena polymorpha. Taxonomy (NCBI): domain Eukaryota; kingdom Metazoa; phylum Mollusca; class Bivalvia; order Myida; family Dreissenidae; genus Dreissena; species Dreissena polymorpha. Next base: position 38,510,414 of record NC_068363.1, read on the forward strand.
ATTCGTTTATACGACACAAATCATCTTGCTTCCAGTTGTTTATAAATATATATATATATATATATATATATATATATATATATATATATATATATATATATATATATATATATATATATATATATATATATATATATATATATATATATATATAGCCCACTCAGCCTGCTAATCTCTCATGCTGGTCAGGAGTTACATAATGAGACCATAACGTATTGAGTGAGTTTATAGCGAACGGCATAGTCTCTGACCAAACTGCGCAAATGCACATGTTAGGTTTAAGAAACGCTGGCCGAAACGCATAAGACCCATTTTCGCATGACGCGGCTATGAAAGTGTGATTTAAATGTGTCGAAAGAAAACTGCGTTTAAATCAAACATTAACATACGATATATTTCGATAGTGAAGAAATATACTCATAATAAGGCATGTGAAGACACACATGATGTGCACTCCCGTAGTATATTTTTTATATACTTACACTTATGTGTGGTTTGACACTAACAACACATTTCATGCGGTGAATATGCAACTTATAAATGAAAACCCCCACAATAGTTAAACTTTTGTTTTCATTTTATTTATTTATTTGGAAAAGTAAATTGCAAACTTTATTTCAAAGTCAGCGTTTACGCCGACTACATTTAAAAACGATATTTCTTGTTTTATTTAGTCGTTTTCGGTTTTAGCGATTATAAAGGATATTTGAGGTTGTCTATAGTATACCTTTAGTAATTGGTGAACTCATTCCAACGTTTTATACTATTGCGTTGTTAGCACCCGTAAATACAAAAGATCGCTGCTGAGAACAAAATAACGTTTCCCAGAAAACCCCGCTGTAAAAGAATGAACGAGGTTACGAAACAGATCATTCGTGATATATTTAATTGTTTGTTATTTTCGGTTTTCGCGATTATGAAGCATTGTTCTTGTTGTTTATCGTATCCCTGATGTTATTGTTGAACTCATGTTCAACGTTTTATAAGTTGAGACTATAAACAAGCGAAACCTCATACAATTGCTATATTTTCCCGAATCTATTAATAGCCTCAGATTAACAAGCGTAACCTTATACTATTGCGTTTTTATCACCCGTGCAATTGGACTCTTCCTTGTTTATCAGCAGCCGCATCTATTAATAGGCTCGGATTATGAATGAGCTGAGCAAAAATACTACATCATGAAGACACAGCAGAAAGTGGACTATTGTAATCATTCATAAACAATCTCTTCCGCGACATGTATAATACAATCATTGTTTATTGATTCTTTTCTATATAAGCTCTGTTACTAAAAAAACTATTACATTTAAAACGATATTCATATAATGTTTCCATTTGTGAATGAATATAGTTGGAGAACACAAACCTGTTGCATAAATTCTACAACTCTTTCTCGCGCGGATGTGACAGGTAATAGGCTCTCCGTAGAGAAGCCGAACCGACTTGAAATTTAGAGTAACAGCATTAGCAGGTCGCTACGCGACCAACTAAAAATGATTACTTACTTTTTACTTCCTTTTGGTACGTTTATATTATTATGTAGTTATACATCATTTGAAGGCAGATTGGCATGCAGACTTAAACGTATAAAACTTACTCACCCTGTAAAATTATCCGTGAATGTTCACAATATCCGGTCCTTTGCGCCCCCTCGGAAGTACCATTGGCTCATTTATTAAAGGGGACGTCCAACTTTGTGATAATTTGACAAAATTTAAAAAAGTTGTTTCAGATTCGCAAATTTTCATTTTAGTTATGATATTTTTGATGAAATAGTAATACTGACCATTGACAATGCTCTTAAATATCTATTATAACGGCCACCGGAAAAACTTTGCGAAACCGAAATTTCGCAAACTTAAGTAACCTTTTTCTTGAAGATTTGCTTATTTGTGATAAAGTATAAGATAAAAGTCTTACTTGTGATTAATAATTGGTTATTTTTGCTAAAATAACGCGTTTCCTCTACTATGAACTTTATTTGCAAAGTTGGGAATCCCGTGGGATTTTTTAATAATCCCATGGGTTTTTTCTTTTTCCCATGGGTATTTCGGTTTTTCCCATGGGATTTTTCTCCAGCTTTTTTTATGGGAGAAAAAATCCCATGGGATTTTGAAAAAAATAAAACACGTTCGTTTAGGCTAAGTTATCGATTTTAAGATTTGTTAAAGCATTTGTGCTTATTTCGTTCAATTTTCGTTGATAGAAAAAAATCCCATTTTTTTATGGGAAAATCCATGGGATTTTTTTCTGATTTTTAGAGATTTATTCATGTAACGTTCAGAAACACTACATTTTAACAAATGATGAACAATTCTCGCGATTTTAACGCGTTAAATCGTGTTTTAAAAAAATTAAAAACCCATGGGATTTTTTCCCATGGGATTTTTTTCCAATGGGATTTTTTTAGGTATAAGTTTCTCAAAGCTATATAATAATAATAAAAAAAGAAAATAATAATAATAATAATAATAATAATAATAATAATAATAATAATCGTGCTCAATATGAGTAATTTGTACTTTTAAGCGACTAACATTTTTATTCGAGCCGATCGTCGAGTCCGAATGGTGAGAATGACAGCAATTAACCAGTACATATAAATCTCACTTGTGTAGAGAACGCTACCGTACTATACAAATAATCTTGATAACAATTAATATCATTTCTCGACTGAAAATGAAAACAGTATGGATATTGATGTCAGCAATATGATAAATATTGACAAAATGAAAAACCTTCACAATAATTCCGTGTCGAATACGCATCGGATTATAGCAATCAAATTCATTTAAGCATTGATAAGATAATATGAGAAAATGGGTCTTATGTCATATACGGCCAGCGTAGCTCCATTCCGTATTGTTCGGTATTAAGTCACGTCAAGTTTCTCGGTCGAATTATAGCATGATAATTATTTTCACATTACGCGAAACATATGAGTTTCCCTATATATATTGTATTAAAATTGATGTTACACTATTGTGCGATGATGAAAATTGTTTGGATTTTTCGAAACACGCTTTCCTGATTGTGTTAATATAAGCTATGCATTACCGAATGCGGTTGACGGTTAACACAGATCAAATAGAATGAGATAACCGTTATAAATGATGGAACACACAAAATGCAAGAGCGCTCAATATTTATTATTCTATTTGATATACATGTATACACACATCGGCCATCTTCATATAGTTTCACAGTCTTTTAAAAGACGTCATCATATTCAATGTTGCGTCAACTTCACGAACTAAGAGAATGTTTAGGTGTTTTTTAGTTTTTTATTCCACGTTATACACAGTTGCAGTATTTCATTGTCTGGTGAATACAATTGTTCCTCTCAATATTAATATCACATATGCTGTCGATTTGATTTCATCAGAATAAGTCAGCGAACACTCAGCAAAAAAACCTGAAAACAGTGAAAATTGTCCACTATACTATTCATTTTTCGATCATAGACGTTTTTGTTTTAATATTGGGATAAAAACAAAAAACAATCAGTGATTTGATTCTGATTATTGTGAAATGAGAAATAATTATTATTCCAGCCCAAAAAGTACACACCATATACATAACATAATTGATTTGGTAAACAATAATTCGAGAAAATAACAAATATCATGCGAAAAATATAAAATAATGGAACATTTTACATTTTATATTGTTTATATATGTGTATATCTAATTAGTGTGCATAGTGAATGTTTTAAGATTTTTGGTACAAAAAAGGTGTATTATTTTTAAAATTTGCACTAATCTTAATAGATTAAATTCAAATCAATTCAATAAACGATGACAAATTCAATAGTGATATTTCTGGATACTTCTGGATAACACTTAAATCGGCTTAGCAAATCGACTCGGTTAAAATATGTTTCTTTTCTGCAAATACACGTTAATATTTAACCGAACAATACAGTCACTTATAACCTTTTCCAGACGCGGCACGTCTACGGTACATAGTTTACGGTGACACTGTGCATATGATGAAATACACTAATTTAACGAAGTACCTGCGCAGGCGTGAAAATAATTACACCAAACATATATCCACGATGGAGACACTATATTATATTATATTATATTATATTATATTATATTATATTATATTATATTATATTATATTATATTATATTATATTATATTATATTATGGTATGGTATGGTATGGTATGGTATGGTATGGTATGGTATGGTATGGTATGGTATGGTATGGTATGGTATGGTATGGTATGGTAGGGTATGGTATGGTATGGTATGGTATGGTATGGTATGGTATGGTATGGTATGGTATGGTATGGTAGAGTAGAGTAGAGAAGAGTAGAGTAGAGTAGAGTAGAGTAGAGTTGAGTTGAGTTGAGTTGAGAAGAGTAGAGTAGAGTAGAGTAGAGTAGAGTAGAGTAGAGTAGAGTAGAGTATAGTAGAATAGAGTAGAGTAGAGTAGAGTAGAGTAGAGTAGAGTAGAGTAGAGTAGAGTAGAGTAGAGTAGAGTAGAGTAGAGTAGAGTAGAGTACAGTAGAGTACAGTAGAGTACAGTAGAGTACAGTAAAGTATCGTAGAGTAGAGTAGAGTAGAGTAGAGTAGAGTAGAGCAGAGCAGAGCAGAGCAGAGCAGAGCAGAGCATAGCATAGCATAGCTTAGCGTAGTATATATTAAATTGTGCGTACAATTAATTTTGGATTTTCGTTTTGATGGCCTATCTGACAGCATATTCACAGAAAAAAAGACGATAAAACCTACGTGATATGAAATCATACTCATTGTTTGCTTTGCGAAAATTATAATATAATAGATATACAGTGTACCACAATTGTATCGTTTCGTAACGAAGAGCTTTGATCTTGGTGATCGTGTTGATCGTTGAATTTCATTGACCGCATTGACATGTGTTCGTGTGCGGTTGCAAAACAGCGAGGACATAGAAAAAGCCTATTTAAAAACCCATTTTTCTCAATTGGAACGCTCTTAACGGACCTATGTAATCGTAAACGGGTGACGCATGGACTTTTGTATCGGGAATAGATCACAAACGGGCGCAAAGCAATTTATCTTCACGGATGGACTGACATCGCATCGTACCAAAGTCTAAACAATCAAATAAAGTCCACGATCAGTAATGTGTTGTTCGTAAAAGAAATTACGACAGTAGAAACATAGCCCTTTAGAGAGACCACAATTTGGTTCATTTTATCAATCGTTGCGTCCTTGGCGGACAAAATATTTTGAAAAACAACAAAGCATAAAACAAGAAAACACAAAGTTCTTCAAAGGCGTGTTTCAATCTCAAATACACATTATCGACAGTAGTTCCAGTCAAGGACAATACTTCAGTCAGCACACTAGAGATCAAAATTGAGGATATTAATTTTTATTCAGGGTTGTCAATTGTTTACAATCCGGAAAATAAAACCGTGAGTCTGAGAAAGTAGGTTCCTTACAGGGATGAAAGGGAGATCAGCCGCCCGAGCCGTGGCTAATTGTTTTATTGTAGTCTTCTAGTTGCTATTCCTGGTGAGTACATGCGGAATTTTATGCATGTGCATATGTCATTCTATAAAAAAAACTGACAATGTAATTAACAACGTCAAAAATAAATTAAATCGTCGAACCATATCGTATCGGACAATGAATGTCCGAAAACATATTGTGATACGTCTTTTGCACATAAAATGAAATATGCATGTCGTTTGACTTAAGAAAATTAAAACCAGTCACCAGTAATCTAGCAAATGAGCAATATATATATATATAAATATATATATATATATATATATATAAAATATGCTAAACATAGCGTTTACAATGCGCTACTGCAGTGATTTAATTTGCTAATCGATCATTTTAATTTTCAAGATGGCGGATATTTGCAATTGTAAGATTTTCGAAAAGTAGCGAAGAGGTTTCGTCAGTTAATGTTCATGTCTGTGACGGCAGCTAATTTATCAGAAATCAATAATAAAAGACCAGGGAAAATCGGTGTCAACATCATTTCTTCTCAAATGATCGCGCACTCGAACGAATTTGTCACTACGCCCCAATCCCCTTTAACATTTACATTGATCTCAAAATCGATCCTTGACGGCTCAAATACGATTTCCGGAATAATTTTGACTATTGACACCCCTTAATTATAAAAATGATCTTTCGAATAAAAAAGACACGCTATATTGTAACAAAATACTAACAGTTTAAAATAGTTAAACGTTGTCATTTTATAAAATAATTAAGTCTTATTCGTGATTTCAGCGACTGACATCGGAAGCGGCCGGTCGTAGACAAATACACTTTACCGCTACCGTGTACATGAACAATAACATGTATATTGAATATCTTGAAAAATAGTAATTTCAAAGCGTGAAATAATATTTTATTTTGAGTATGTTTTTTTTTTCATGTTTTTTTTGTATTGCTCAGATGTTAAGTGTTTCTTTGCAAAATACCAGCATCGGAAAATTGCAGAAGAACTAAGGTTAAGACTATCCCAATGAGCTTTTATGAACTCCGGCCGTGGTAAATAAAAAAGTTCTTTCAAAAAGTTTAGTAATACTTGACGTTAATGTTTAAAAAAAAATTGTTGTTGTTTCTCATATACATATGGTGCCTGTTATATGCTATTTGATGTTATGTAGATTGTATATATTGCATAACGCTTACTTACACAAAAAACTAAAAGTGCAGCTAAACTTATAGCGGGGATTTCGGTAATTCTACATTCGCCCGCCTAGTACCGAAATCCCCATATTTACGCCTTAAAGGGTCAATAGGTCATCGGTATGAATGGTTTTTGACTTCACATGAATGTTAAGGTGCAAAAAAATGATATTAATGTTAATTATTAAGCACTCTTGACAGCATTAAGTTGCCTCTCAGTGGGGATTTCGGTAATTCTACACAAGAACTTAAACGCGCGCCGGTACCGAAATCCTGCTGTACAAACCTTCAAGTGTCAACAAAGTTATTATAGTGTGTTGTTTTTCATTAGCAACCAGTGACATGTATTATCTCCCATTCGGTTACTTCTTTTGGAAAATAATTAGCGGGGATTTCGGTACTGCTACATTCGTACGCCCAGAGCCGAAATCACCCATGTTTACGCCAATCCCCCATATTACGCCTTAAAGGGTCTATATGTCATTATGTTTGGGTTTTGGCTTTGCATTAATGTTTATTTGCACACAATCATATTAGTGTTAATCATTAAAACACTCTTATCAGAATATTTTGTCCATTATTAAATAGTTTATTAATGTGAAAAATGTGTAAACGAATGTAAAAAAGGTAAAATGTACATTTAAAACATTGGTTACACAAAAGTATATGTAAATATAACATGACACAGTAATAATAAGTCTTCAGAAAGTATTTTCAAAACAAATCAGATGAAACAAATGATATCGTACTACCTTATTTACAATATGCTATACACTTTTGCAATTAAGTTATCAATGTTTAATCAAAGCATAAATCAGCATATGTTGCCTCTTAGCGGGGATTTCGGTAATTCTTAACAAGCACATAAACCCGCGCCGGTACCAAAATCCCCGCTGTACAAACCTTCAAGTGTAAAAAAATACTGATTTAGGTTTAAATAAAGGGCACAATAGTATTTTTGGCCACCGAAAAGCACTTCCGCGTCAACAAAACGATTGAAATTATGTCAGAAACCCAGCTTTTCATTGTATATATTGCAATACACCATCGGCCGCCGAGAGCGGAATACTGCGCTTGGCCGCTAAACAATGTGGATTGCATCAAATTAAATGTCAATTTTCGATTTTATTACAAAAATAAACACTGCTATTTTATAAATATGTCAAGCACGTACACTTTACAAAAAAGTCGATATATCTTTATGTAATGTAGAAAAGTAAAGCGCTTTATATATAACAATGTTTTATAATGTCTCTCTGGTTGAGTAAAAAAAACTAAACAACACCATGTAGAACATATAATTTGTTTCCATTATTAAAAAAAAATATTTAATGATGCACGTGATGTTTTATAATTGTTATAAGTTCACGTGTCATTGAACGAGTTAAGGGAGAGATGCGAATTAAATTACACATAATTAAAAACGGATACTATACTGTCAGCTTGATTTATAAATTGTGTTCCATCGCGCCAATATATTCATTGTTCCATGAAATTGTGTATAAAAGCAAAACGATTGAAATTATGTCAGAAATCCTTTTTTTCACATGAAATGATCTTTAACACTTTATTTATTCCAATCAGGTAAATAACAAATACAATAATAGGGGAAGTCTATACTGTGTATTAGCAACCTGTTGTGGTGATCCCTATCTTATCCGCTCAATACACATCCACCTGGCTACTGTATAGAAAAAAATAGATTTACTTCCAAAATAACTGATTTCATTATTTGCTAACTTGTTGTCTACATTTTAAATTAACAACGATAATGTATCAATATCACCGTTGCACAACTATTAAGTTCACAGTAATCTGTACTTTAAATAGTGATAGCCTAATTAAAGACGGTGCTAATAAAGAACAAAGCGTGAATGTGGATATTAAGAAATAAGATCCTTTTTTGCATGACACTGGCAGTATATCATTTTATCTTATATAAATAAGCCACATTTAAGACATGGATAAAATTAAAATAAGACACATTTGCATCTTTCATTTCTTGAAGAAAACAATAAGCACGCAGTCACATATAAATAAGATACATTGAAGACACAGAAAAAAAGACACATTTGCATCTTTCACTAAATTTTCTTTAAAAAAAAACATGTCAAACTGAAGAAAAACATTTATTACTGACACATTATTCTAAAATTCGACTGCCAACTTAAGTTCAAAGAGGGATTTACAATTAAATAAGATCCATTTTCGCATGATGCTGGTTGTAGAGCAAGCAATACATTTCTTACTGACACATTATTCTAAAAGTCGACAGGCAACATAAATTCAAAGAGGGAACCACAATTAAATAAGATAAATTTTCGCATGATACTGGTTGTATAGCAAGTAGTCACATATTAATTACAGCTTGCATTAGTTGCAATAATTTTGTTAAGTGCGCGTGCCACTGAACGTTGCGTTAAGCAAGAGTGTTGTCATTTTGTTAGTTTTATATTTTGGTATTATGTATGATTATTGCTTGTTTTGAATTTGAAATAAACGCTTTCTGGCAAATAAGCATCGTCTTAATTTTAATACAAATAATGAACATTTGACATACAAAATGTCCAATAACATACCGGCAATAACATTATATATATGTTAATTTCTTTGCATGTTTATACCGAAATTATAGCCGACATCGGCAGTTAGGGAAATTTTGTGACACACTTTAACACATCAAACATGCATGATAGTTCTTTTTTCATATGATATCCCCCTGGTTGCTTACCGGTGTATTGATGCAGTTGATAACGAGCACCCCGCCGGGACTACAGTAGGGTGCTAATACACACGTGTATCGTGTTCAATACCCGATCCATGCTACAACGTGTAAGAACGGGAATTTCGGTAATTCTACCTTTTTAAGGCTCGGATATCGAAATCACCGTTACTCCGATAAACGATCATAATTAGGCTTATGTATGAAGTGAAAGGGCAGTTGAAAGTTTCCATTTTGCACGTTAATGATTCTGATAATATGGTGACAAAGGCAGCAGTCCTATGTAGTATTGTGTTTGACCGGAGAGTAGCGTGATCTGTGTCGGTGTTGGGCGCTCTGAGGGCGCAATCCGGCTACATAGGTACATAGGAACCTCGTGTGGCTATAGTCCATGGATCGGGTTCGGCAGACAGGGAACATGTAAATTTTTATATGTATGTTTTATACCTTAATTACCTAAACGTATATTTATCCTGGTTACTTATTTACTGAGGTTTGAGTTAGTCGCAATGATTGTAGATACCTTGTACTATATTTAGTAAGTATTTGGAGGACGAGTGGCACGGGCACGCGCTTTATTATCACTTATGCAAGGAACGCGTTTTGTTTATATACGTATTTTTGATATTCCGATAGGCTTAAGGGAGGTAATTTATTCAAGTAAAACGCGAGATTTTTTGCGATGCCTTTTTATAACTCTTGTTTAATTAATTACATACGAATATACAGCTAAATTTAAGATGATTTTTACCAGAATTTTTTTTTTGGAGAAAGATATATTGAGATTTTGATATTCCATAGAATGCGAGTTTTCATTTATATTTTCTATTGCAGGGGAGGTAATTTAAAATGTTAAAGTCTCCGAATTGGTCTTTGTTGTATCTATTTACGTTTATTTTCAAGCTAATGGCGATTAAGAAATTAATTATTATTAGTATGTGCTCACATGGATATTGGTACGGATATATCATGTTCATATAATTGTTACTACATCCATTTGATTCATCATTCAGGTCGGGCTACACAAATCTCGTGAAGAGGCTAGTAGGTAAACAAACTCTGATACACACACTCTTCACTCATCGTGGCGCTCTCGCATGTCTGAGGCGATATATAAGACCGATGTCATATATAATACTGCGTTCGCTGGTATTTTCGGTTAATATGTTAGATTGCTTAGGACACAATGAATCTAGTGTATTTATATTTAATCGAAGTGAGCTCATTGTTGTTTCTGGCGGTATTCAAATTCTGGTAATAGTTTCGCGAGTAAAGACGTCGGTTCTCGGTTAGGAGTTAGGTGTGGAATGTTCTTATTTGTTAATGTGCCAAGTGCTTAAAGGCGGTTTGTCGCACTTTATTAGTCGGCGTTTCAAGAGAATGGGTAATAAATGCAAATCAGTAGGTGCTTAGAAGACTTAAGTACGGCAAGAACCACAACTCACTCTGCTAGGAATGTATATACCAGCTTGTAAACGCCATTGGCCAGTCTAGTGTTTATCATTAAAATATGTACATATTGGCTGCTTTCATGGAAAACTGGGCTTAATGCACGTCAAATAAGATTAGCCTGTGCACAATGATAAGCATATGCAATGCGAACAAGCTAATCAAGGACGACAACAGCGAACTACTTCAGTGCCTTCAGCGCTTTGATTTATAATATACATTATGTCCTATGTTATATGGCGTATAGCTGCTAATATATGTGTGTATAAAATATGTTAACCGTCTTTATTTTTTAAATAAATGAAATCATACTGAAACTCTACGAATCGAGGATTTACATGTTTTTTATGAGCTGTAAAAGATTATTACAAACAGCAATTATTATCTTTTTTAATGCAGACACTTTAAAAGAGTGTGGGTGCGGACCCAGGATCCTGCGATAAATCAAACGGAAAGGTACTTTAGGTACTTAAGCTACGTTAATGAAATTCGGACATTGTTGACGCCCTGTCTTTAATAAATACTGTTTTTGAGTGAGGTAAAACTTACAAATGTATTTGTTAGCCAATTGACGTGTATCGTGGTATTTTAAAATTATTTTTAAAATAACTGGTCTAAGCATTGGTTTCGGTAGAAAGGTACTGCAACAATTTCGCTTGATTTGAACACATTTTAAAACTCCGCATTATGATATTTTGATTCAATTTTTCATATTTATACCAAGTGAGTTTTCATTTGACCGCCTTGCGGATACAGATCCATTAGCATGTGCTTGTGTATTATAATAACAATTAATGAGTTAATTTACTTCTTACAGTATCGTTATTTTCATCTACATCATCGTTTTCATCGTTATCATCATCAACATCATCATCATCTCATCATCATCATCATCATCATCATCATCATCATCATCATCATCATCATCATCATCATCATCATCATCATCATCATCATCATCATCGTCATCATCATCGTCATCATCATCGTCATCATCATCGTCATCATCATCATCATCATCATCGTCGTCGTCGTCGTCGCCCTCGTCCTGCTCCTCCGCCTCCAACGCATCATCAGCAGCAGCATCGTCATCAGCAACAGCAGCAGCATTATCGTCACTATCACCAACAACATCGTTATGGTCGTCATCGTCGTAATCATCATCATCATCATCATCATCATCGTCATTGTCATCGTCGTTGTTCTCCTCCTCGTCGTCGTCATCGTCATCATCGTCGTCATCGTCATCATCGTTATCATCATGAACAATTTCAACAACCGTAAAACCTATCGCTCAGCTCATTTTTGCAGTGAATTCGGATGTTATATCAAATCTTTTTGATTAATAGAGTTTGCTGCTTAATGTATTAATAACTAAATAATAATGTTGATAATATTGAAAATAAATGGTTTCAATTTAATTATCCGTTTAAGATGCAGTATTTGACCAAGTCATTTGTCGCTAAAAGTATTCATTAGTCCAAAAAGCGTTACGAGTTGCTATTGAAACTATAATCGCATTCCGATAAAAATGGTGTCTGTATTAGGGCCTGTTTAATTTCTACGCTTTATTGCAATTCATAAAAATATTGATAAGGGTACCGGTATATCTAGACACACTCTGTTATCCAAACAATCCTTGTGATCATAAACAAATAAACAATGAAATATAAATAAAATTAGATGATAAAAAATGGTATCTTCCTTTTTGCTGTTGCTAGTTATCAACAGAGTAGCAAAACTTTTAAATATAAATTATATTCAATTCATAGCACGCTTAAAGATTTGAAGTTTATCTAAATCTATAAGCACAAACATATTTATGTTTGTTAATACAAAGCTGTAGCAGTTTTCTGATTGCGCTTGAAAAGATGTGATTGTTGTTGTTGCATTAATAGTATCATTAGTTTGTATTTCCATATTAGGTATTCCACCATACATTTTGTTTTTAATCAGATGTCTTATAATTGGCATTGCAATATTTCAATAACGAGTAATCAACACAATTGACTTTATGTATTTTTAATTGTTTATCCATATTATCATTAACACTTGAGGGAAAAATAAGCTGTGTCATTTTTTATTTTTTATTTTACTTATGGTTCAGACAACTCTGCTTTTACTATATGCCGTAATAATTATAAGTTTCCGGTCACTTAAAGATATTGTTTTTCGTGTTGGAAAAATTAAATACGAAAAATATTTAGAGACAAGTGTGTTATGTTTGTTTGTCAATTATTTAATTGAAGTAGAAATAATACATCAATGTACATAATTTTAGTGTGTTGTTCCCTTCGTTCTTTACTTTAAAAATACAACTTAACAGCTTTGCAATCAACTGAAATAATATATAAAAAGTAAAAACAATAAACGTTTGGCTTTCTTAATACGTTATCATTTCAAACGCTGTTGGAAGGAACCATTACTTATTAGAGGTTTACAATGTAATTTACCCAAGTACGCAAATGTAATGGTCGATTGCCCTTAGGCATGATTCTGTTTTATTACTTTAATCCGGTTGTAAAAATGCATGATCGAAGGGTCATCAGATAAGCAAAAACAGGGCCAAAATCTGATAAAATAGCGCTGTTTACTGACTGTAGGAAAATCCGTATGTCAGAAAATTTAGAATTATGAAAAAATAAATATTTTGGCTTAAAAAGGAAATGTAAGAAAACTTAGAATGTAAGAGAAAATACGGTGGTTTTATGATGTTTAAATCGATTAGAAATAGCAAAACCCAAAGACATTATCTCAAGTGTGATTTTCAAAAGATTTTTTATGAATGTACACACACGGTAAAACTAGTCTATTAAAATGCAATACCTTCATTGGTTCTCATGTTTTTAATAATTATTAAACATAGGTATTTGTGAACACTTGTTGTTATATAATATTGAAATGTACACGCATACTGAAAATAAAATCATTAGCATAACGGCTAAGTTGGTTTTTACTAAGATTGCAATAGTGTTTATTTTATTATTATGAATCTTATAAAGATAATTTTGATAGTATGACACAGAGTATCTGAAGAAGATATATACATAATCACATATGTTGTTGTTGTTGTTGTGGTTATTGTTTCAATATTTTTATGAGTATCATACATTCAATGACGAATAGCTTTTAATTTGTCATACAAACACCATAATTATTATTGGATTGCGGAGATTAAACAAATCGATTCCCTAGTAACTGATATAACTGATACATATTTTGAGCGACAATTTGAAAATAAATCTAGTATTATTTAAATCTGATAATTTTAATTGCAGACTTTTTTATTAACCCCAATTAATCTGTACGCAAAGTTTCATTTATTTAAATCGCTTAGTACGAAGCATCAAGCTATTTTTTAATTAACTGACAGTGATCTTTAATGTATGTCATGATATAAATTGAAATCAATCTTAATTAAAGCTTGAGTGGTTGGTTTGTAATAAGTTTTGTAAATGTTGCTGTAGTATTAGTATTCACAATAAATACTAACGCTCTGGCATATTGTGATGGTGATATGATTATATATTGCACAATGGATATGTGATGATGTTCTTGTGATAATAATGAGGCTATAATTAGTTTTTGAATTAAGCTAGCTAATTTCAAATAAGATACAAACACATCCCAATCCTAAACTTATCAGTAAGTTATAGTATTGTTTGCCTCTCAGCGCATAATTAATTGAAGGCCTAGTTTATCTGTTAATCCTCGCCCCATGTGGTGTCCCAGTGGGTACACTGATATTAATACACGATGTATTGGTCCACAATTAAATCTCTTATAAAAACATGTCTCTCAGGTGACTGAAAAATGGCTGTGTAGATACAACAAATACTACTACAACGGAGACTAAGATAACACATGTTACAATTAATTTGTCTTCCTTGCGTTATTCTTATACGACAAACACTTCTAAAACAAAAAAGCAAAAAGCCGCTATTGCTGCCGCTTCCGCTGCCACTGCCGCTGCCACTGCCGCTGCCACTGCCACTGCCGCTGCCGCTGCCACTGCCGCTGCCAGTGCTGCTGCTGCTACTGCTACTGATAGTGCTACTGCCAATGCTATTGCCACTGCCGCTGCCACTGCCGCCGCTGCTGCTGCTACTGATAGTGCTACTGCTACTGCTGCTGCTGCTTCTGCTGCTGTTGCTACTGCTACTGTTACTGCTACTGCTACTGATACGGCTACTGCTACTGCTACTGCTACTTCTACTGCTACTTCTTCTGCTACTGCTACTGCTTGTGCTACTACTACTGCTACTGCTACTGATTCTGCTTCTGCTACTGCTGCTGTTGCTACTGCTGCTGCTGCTGCTGCTGCTACTAATTATAATAATTCTCATTCTACTTCTCTTTCTACTATTGCTAGCGATGCGTCATAATTTATTTTTAAATGTATCATTTTGTTAAAACAGGACATTCTGTTATATATATTTTCTTAAAGGTGTAAAGAGATTACCGGAATAAACCCCCTTCGGAAGAAACCCCCATCCCTAAAAACGGCGTAGCGGAAGAAACCCCCTTTCACATTTTGCATACGCGGAAGAAACCCCCTCGCTAGTTTTGCATAGGCGGAACAAACCCCCATCAAGTTTTCAGACAGGCGGAATAAACCCCCTTCGTGTTTTCAGAGAGGCGGAATAAACCCCCTTCCTAAGTGTTAAGTCTTTCCCGCAGAGGTAGTAAAATCCCGACTCGAACGATTCCCCAATACATCCGTTTCAACCCGACTCTATTACTGCATGCTTGCTATAAAAGCTCTCTATAATTTCTTTAACACAAACCTTGCCATTTATTCTCTTGTATCAAATAAATTTCGGCATAAGTGACTATTTATAGACTTGATGAAATATTCCCTCCGAACATGCATCAATCCCCTGACTAGTTGTGTGCTTGTTACAACGCTCAATACACCCACGCTTTCTATGCTGCATAATGTTCGCGCCCTTTTTATTGAGAAAAAGAGTCAACACAAAATATAATTTACACTGCAAAAATATTTCAACGTTGCGGTAACATTTACACTCGGAAGTGTGTTTCGTATTAAAAACGCGTTAACACCAACTTACGGGAGTGTGTTTCGGATTTACAGTAAAGAAATGTACCGGCCGTCTGTTCACAAGTTGTTAATGATGTTGTTAATGATACACACTTAATATTCAATCTGTGAAACTCAAATATCGTTATCGTGATAATTGAATGAAGGTGCAAAAATCTGATTAAAGGAATGTACCGGCCGTTTGTTCACACAAGCTGTGAAGAATTCATCAAGATGGTAATAAAACGAATAATGTATGAATGGGTGAAATAATTATTATTGAAGGATAAAATAGACAAAAATAGAATGACATATATTAACATTTATTTACAAAGATCAAGCAAGCATATACTAGAAAACATTAAACAGATTGTTGTTGCAAAAAAGGACTTTTCTGAAAATGAAAGTGAATTTCTGTAAACAATTACCGTGCGTTTGAATTTAACTAAATCGTCTGGAAGGGGGTTTGTTCCGCTATGGAAGGGGGTTTCTTCCGCCTATGCAAAACTAGCGAGGGGGTTTCTTCCGCCTATGCAAAACTAGCGAGGGGGTTTCTTCCGCCCTGCCGTTTTTAGCGAAGGGGGTTTCTTCCGGAGGGGGTTTCTTCCGTACACCGTGTAAAGAATCTAAACTTTTCTGCGATTAAAGTTTTATTTAACTGGATTAGTATAGGCCACATAACAGACGCTATTGTACTGATTTGTACTAAACAACATTTTGTCATAATCAGCAGTTTTAACATGCCGCAGTTTCCTTGGAAGTTAACCTTTGATTGGACTTATGTATAAAACATTAACAAGGTAATTGTTGAAAGTTTGTCCTGTCACAATTATATATTAGTTGAGCCAAACGTGTGATAAAGATCCCTTTTGGGGTGGCGATAAATACTATTTATATTGTTCAACAGAGGGAGACTGTGAAAACATATGTTACAATTAATTTGTCTACTTTGCCTGCTTCTTCTTTATATATTTTTCTTGCTAATCGTTTAAGTTTAGTTTTAGTTAAGTAGGTATATCAATTTACTTTTTTTGATAGATATTTATTTGGATAGTAATAGTATGTTTTATTTGACTTGACATCATTGAACCGGTTTATTCATTGATAAGATCGGGATCTCCACAGGTGTTTAATCTCGATTGTTAGGTGGGGAGAAGGGTCCGAATGATAATGTTGTCGTCGGCTTACGAATCACATTTCACAAGTTTTAGACAAATATTATAAACCTAATTTAAGTATTACATAGATAATAACTTATCTTTATTTTGATGAACTACGTTTAAGGTATAAAACTATAATTATCTATTTGTTGTGTGCCGCATACATACCATCTTGCTTTTTTAAATTTGATCACAACGGTCCGAAGTCATAAACATTCATTATGCATGGTTGCTAAAGCACAGTGTATACTAACTAACCTATGTTTATTGTTGTTTGCTAGGGTTATTTTTTTTTAATTTTTTTATTGGGGGAGGGGAGGGCTTTTATAGAAGATTTCAACTAGTCCTTCAATTAACGAAAAAAAAATATTGGTATAGGAAATATAAAAGAGTAATAGACAGCTTCCTTCATGCTGTTCTATTATGGTGTTTTAACGCATATAATTATGTATGGTTGATGAAGCACATTGTATGCTACCGATGTTTATTGTTGTTTGATGATGATGTTAAGTTGGTGTTGCTGTTGTTGTTGATGATGATGAGGAGGAGGAAGAGGAAGAAGAAGAAGAAGAAGATGATGATGATGATGGTGCTGGTGGTAGTGGTAGTTACGACGACGACGATGATGATGATTTTGATTATGATAATGAGATTTGAATTAAATTAATGCGCAAAGAATTTTCTTTTTAGCGGCCAAGTGCAGATATCTGCGCTCGGCCGCTGTAAGGGTTATGTAATATTTGCAATCTACATAGGAGTCAATAGCAGATACCAAGCACCATATGTTTATGAGAAACAAAAGCAAAATATTGGCAATCGCTGAAATCTCGAATATGACTTAATCATTTTATTAAATGAAAACCGGTAACTATTTTAAACTGTTATTATATTGCAACAACATAGCGTTGTTTATCCAAAAGACCATTGTTATAATTACAGGGACGTCAATAGGCCAAACTATTCAGGAAATATGATTTGAGTCGTCAAGGATAGATTTTGAGATCAATGTACGTCCGATGAGATTTTAAGGGAGTTGGAGGCGTAGGAACAGATTCGTTCGAGTATGCGATCATTTGAGAACAAATAATGTTGAAGCATTATTGGAATTCCGGAAATTTGCGATCGGTACCGATTTTCCTGTTTCTTTTTTATTGATTCTGATAAGTTAGCGGCCGGCACGGACATGAATATTAACTGACGAAAACCTCTTCGCTACTTTCCGAAAATCTTCGACATGTTGCAAATATCCGTAATATTCCGCATTGTACTCACCAGAAATTGCAACTAGAAAGACTACAATAAATCAATTAGCTACGGCTCGGGCGGGGATTTACCTTTTATCCCTGTAAGGGACCTAATGCCCCAGACGACCGGCTATTTTTTCCGGAATTCGAACTTGATACACTTGATATCCCTGAATTAAATATTAATATCCGCAATTTTGATCTCTAGAGTGCTGACTGTTAGTATTGTATTTGACTTGAATGACTGTCGATTATGTGTTTTTAAGATTAATACAAGCTTACGAAGAACTTTGTGTTTGCTTTTTTGTACGCTTTCTTTTTAAAAATGTATTGTCCGCCACGGACGCAACAATTGACCATATGTACCAGATTGTGGTCTCTTTAAAGTGCTATGTTTCTACTGCCGTGATATCTTTAACGAACTACACATTATTGATCGTGGACGTTTTATACTCTTATTGAATCTGTTTCCCCAAAATATGCTCTTCTATTAGTAGATGTTTAGGTGACGATGTTCTAATTATAGATCTTACACGGCCAGGCAACACTAGATAGGTCTTTGCAAAGAGAGCTGTTGGATATCGTGAATGCGTTCAATGTGGCCTGTTTATTTCAGAAAGCTATGTGCAATGTTTTATGGGGATTTCTATCAAAATGCCAATTGCAAAATTTGATTTAATTCATTCGGACCTACAAGCGGGAAACTTCTTCATTAAAATTCAATGGGCTTTTAAGAAGTTCGTTGAAAGGCCAAATTTGACGTTAAACAGCAACGCCGACAAAATTGCTACTCAGTCTTATTTATCACTTTTTTTGTAAGATTTACCAGTAGACGTTCTTCAGTGAAATTAAGCAAACACACAGTGCCGACAAGTATGGAAGGGTATTTAGGTAAAAATTACATCCTTCTTTGTGACTGTGTCATGATTCTTGATGGTACTTTCAATTAGTATGTAGACACCTTTTCATGCTTGATGACACATCTTGCCTGATGTCCAATGTCTATTTATATTCTGCTTAAGGTAGCGCACCTCTAATGATTTCCCGCGATTTCTTCGAAGGTTGAAGAGCCTACTATTAGGTGCCGTAGCCTAGTGGTTAAGGCGATAGACTAGAAATCTTTTGGGATATTCCCGCGCAGGTTCGAATCCTGCCGACGACGTATACTTTTTTGCGACGCGTTTTATTTATTTTCTAACGTAATTTGATTTAATATGTCATATAAGCTATATTTATTGTTAAATATGTTGCAATTTTTATGCACATTCTTCAATTATTAAAATTAAAACAACGTTATGGCGAAATTGGGTGATTTACTGTTGAAAATACGAACCATGCATGTTGCATTTTTATTTTTATTTCAAAAAGTAAACGGTAAATATGTCTATTTCTTGGTATTTTTGCTGCATATAGTGTTTCTATAAAAACTAAGTTTAAAATATGATTTAAATGATGCTATTTTGAATTTTATGACACTTTGTTTTTAACCGACCCAATTTTTACTTGGCTGAAATCACTAACATTTCATGGCGCTCTTCCATAGATAAAAATTTGTAAAAAAATAAATGTCTGTAAAAGAATACTTATTTCATCTTGTTTAAACTTTAAACACCTTTACAGCATCTGTACACACCAACTGCATGCCCATATTTGGAAATTTGAATGAATTATGGAACTTTTATATACCCCAGGGGTGAAAATAAACTGGACAAAAGCCGAGCGTGCGGTGGTTTTGAAAAAATCGGTATATTTTTTTAAAAAGCATGGAAAGCCTACCTACAAATTTGCATGTAGTTCAGTGAAATGATGCTGATTAAGAAAATAATTAATTAGATTATATTTGGATATGTGCCCATTAGAGGTGCGCTACCTTAATGGTATCATGCATGTGTACAGATGCAACATTCTTGTTCGTTAATTGCATGCTGCATATGTGTATGTTGGTTTGTGCAGAGAGACTTGTGCAATAGGCGCAGTGCATAATGGAATCAAATATTAA